>NW_026294413.1:64460070-64515070 GCF_007827085.1 Peromyscus californicus insignis
GATAACTTCCAAGTTTTCAAGCACTTGATAGAAAAACATGAAGAACAGAACACTGCCACTATTTTATTTTTGGAAACTGTAAATAAAAAACCACTTCCAAAATAAGATATTTGGAGGACACAGACTAGTTGGTAAGGATTCAAGTGCCTTAGGCAACAGAGAAGTATTGTTTGGTAGTTGTTGTTTTTTCAGACCTCTCCTAGTAACAGCAGTTCATCGTGCAGAGAAGCAAGCAACAGTCTAGTTTAACATGAACATACAAGCACGGCTGTAGAACTCAATTATTCCTTGTTAGTTCGTTTTCCTCAACACAAACCAATACAGACAACCTTGCTGATACTCACCAAGGGCTACAGAAACTCCCCAGCTTGTCTAAGCAACAACAAGTCGACCCATAGTGAGGTGCTGAAGACAGCTCTTTTCTTGGGTTCAAAGCACTTCAGATGAAGAAGCCTTTCTCTTCCATTTAATAAAGGATGCCTCCTCTTACTCAAGTGTGCTGGAGAAAGACTTTCTGACTCTCTGAAGAGTAACAGTTACCACCGGAAAACGTTAGCAGAAAATGATCACTTGAACACTCACAGAGCCGCAGTAAATTTCCACTCTGCTTGCTCTCGGATTCCAAGCCTTGCTTGTCTCTTAATCTGTCCTAGGCAGTTCTGTTTCTGGTCAAACCAGCTTGCTTATTCGTTCTCTCCCTCTCTAGCACGGGGTTTGAGACACACACCACACAGTCACAGCTCCTTTTTCTCCCCCCTCCTCTATTGTGTAACATCACAAGAATGCCTGTAAAGCAATTAAACAGAGGCAAAATTTAATCTTGGGCAAAAGAAAAGTCTGAAGACAAACCAAAGAAAAATTTGCCATCACTTTTCTCCCTTTAAGTCTCGAGCCAATTCCTGTATGGGATTTTGTCAAATGATTAAGCTGGCTTGACCATCTTGCTTAAAAATATAAATGAAGATTCCCAGCAACTGCTTATTGACAGTAATAATAACAGAGCTGACTGCTAATGTGTCGGCTCCTCAGAGAGGATGCTTTCTGTCGTGGGAACGTGCAGTGAAGAGATATGCAGACACTACCAATCTAACCAGAAAGCAAGGGAGACTTAAGAGTGTTTATAATTGAATTCTAACACTGTAAATTCATAAAAATATAATCAATTTTAATGCACTATGTTTTCAAATGTATATTAACATTCAGTTATAATGAGAAAAATCTAAGAACACAGAAAAATACAGACATCAGAAATCTAACTAGAGCCTCTTAATGTTTTATTGCAAACCAGATGCCACTATTTCAACAGAAAGTTTTATATCTAAGCATGTGTGGTCAAGCTCCACTACACCTCTTCAGGAAAATTAGAAAGGCCACAGAGAACATTCAAAAATCCTCACATCCATAACTGTAGAGTAGAATACCTTAAAATGATGGCTCTTTCTGAAGAGCCTGGAGACGAGGCTTTGGGGAAGGTAGAGTGGAAAGGTGCCTGGGTAGCAGTTCCAGGATTCTGTGGAATTGGAATTGCCAGCTCTGTACGGAAGCCAGTTACAGCTGCTCTGGAGTTACAGTCCAGCCCCCAGCCTCCAATACGCAACAGTCCTTGGTTGTTCTCCAGACAAAGCTCCCAATTATGGATCTAACAACAGTAGTTACAGGACCTATTACTCATACACTAATCCGTCTCAACAGAACTAAAGTATCTCTAAGAGTATGAGCTCAGGGGTTGGGGATTTAGTTCAGTGGTAGAGTGCTTGACTAGAAAGCACAAGGCCCTGGGTTCAGTCCTCAGCTCCGGAAAATAAAAAAATAAAAATAAAAATAAAAGAGTATGAGCTCAATTAAAGTGTAAATATCTCTAAATAACTGTTTAAATGCCTGAAGAAAAGTAAGCATATAAAATTTGGGCTTAAAATATAGATTCCTGGGATAGTGGGACAGCTAGGCAGGTAAAGATGATTGCCATTAAGCCTGGTGACCGAAGTTCAATCTCCAGGACCCACACATCAAAAGGAGGGAACTCACAACTGCAAGCTGACCTCTGACCACATGCACAGAGTGACACATGCGCACACATACACACAACATGTAAATGTAACACACACACTTAATGAGGTTCACTTAAAGCAGTGAAGCTGCGGGGGGATAGGTTTGTTTTATAGTGCTGGGAATCAAATCCAGAGGTTTGGGAATGCTAGGCAAGGGCTTTATCACTGAGCTATATTCCCAGCTGCAACAGAGTTTTAAATTTTATATATACTACACATAATTATTTAGATATTTCTTAACACCTAAGACTAGATATCAAATTTGTCTAGAGATTAGCCAAAAAAAAAAATAATCTTTCAATCACATTTGAGAAAAAAATCAATTTTATGTCCTAGTCTGTAAGTCTTCCTTTTTCCCCTTTCAAAACAGTGCCTCAATGTTTAAGTCAAATTTGGCCTTGAACTCTTATCAGCCTCCCAAGTGCTGGCTAAAGGACATGCTCAGTTTTTGATGACAAATGCAAATTATTCTAAATTGATAAGGGTCATTAAGTGCCTCATACCTTGGATATATTCTCAAGAGTCCTATCATAATCAAAGAAATTCAGAATTTGTAAGAGTGGCTCTTAAAAAAACCACAAGGTAAATGTTTTAAAGTACCTTTAAAATCAAAAGACCTTATATAAATAAACAATGGATTCAAAACTCACCATAGAAAGCAAGATCCATAGGGGATAAGGATGTTGCTCAATGGCAGAGCACTCAACCTAATCTATCCAGCATGTACAAAGGCCTAGGGTTCCACCGCACGCCCCATTGACCCTCTCACACCCAGAAACATATGTAAACATATAACTAATAAGAAGTCTATTAGACCACAAAGACATCTATTTTACGTTTTCTAAAAGAAGAAATGGGACGGGCCTCATTCTCTGACCATAGCAATAAAAACAGAAGTTACAAGGAGGAGCCGATGGCCCCACCCGGGCTGAATCAGAAGTGGACACAGATGCCCCCCCCCCCCCAGACTTTTGTATCTGCAGGGGTCACAATCACCCAGGAGCCCTCTTGGTGCCAGGTGTCATCATACCAAGTACTGCCCAAGGTCTTGATGACCAGGCATGGGAGAGAGGAAAGGCAGCAGCTCTGTGCTATCTCTTAGGGCTGGGGCAGGCAGTACTCAGCTAAATGTGAGCCAACTAAGAGCCCTGGCACTGAGCAGCTGAGCACCCCTGTGCTGATAGTACGGGTTGGGAGGTGGAAGAGAAGAGAGGCGGAATGGTTTGTGGGCTGGGGAAAGAGGCGGATCTAGAGGGGTGAGGGTGGTGAGGAACAGGCTGACCTGAATGGTCAGCTGGCCGTCCCAGTCCAGGGAGATGTCTGGGCCTGGGCTATGACCTAGGTCTTGATCTGGGGCCCTGGAACAGCCAAGCGGGCCTGTGTTGATATCTGTGGCTCCTGTCCTGGGCTGCTGCCTACGACCATGTCTGTTGTGTCCATGGTCCTACCACAGTCAGGTTCTGTACTGATGTCTGTGACTCATGTTGCCACCAAAGGCCACATAGATACCTGGGGTCTGGGCTGCAAGCTGGCCATAAGGGTGTCCGAGGGCCATGCTGCCACCAAGGGCCATGTCTGGGTCTGTGGCCAGAGTCTGGGGTGGTGTCCGTGGCTCTAGTTGCAACCGAGGGCTCTGCGGATGCCCAGGGTCTGGCCAGCCACCTGTGACCATGTTATGCCCTGGGGCCATGCTGTCACCAGGGCTGTGCTGATCTGAGTGGCCTGTGCTGCCACCAGGGCCATGGTGCTTGGGCATCCAGGCCCAAGCTGCTGCTGATGACCATGTCTGAGTCTGTGGTCCAGCTGCAGCTGGGGTCTGTGGTGATATCCATGACCAGTTTTAGCATGGAGGTCATTGGAACTATGCTGTGCGGAGCCAGCCCTATCCTTCACTGGCCCTGAGATGGCTGGTCCTGCCCCTCACTGGATACCTCAGCAGGCGAGCTGGTCATATCCCTCAGGGGAGAGCTCACCCCACCCCAGGAAAGATGGTCTCACACTTTCCATAAGTGTGCACCTCATCTGGGAAGCACACTAGAGTTAACCCTGTGGTCGGTGATGCAGGTGAGCTGACCCTGAGGGCATGAAAGCAGAAGAACTGACCCTGTTTCCCCTTGTCTACCGTGTGGTGGCATGGGTGAGGGAAAGATGCTCTCCGCCCCCCATTACCATCTTCAGCGGGTGAGAGAGCTGGCCCCAGGGTCACCAGAGTGAGAGAACTAGCCTGCCCCTCACCAGCTGCAGCACAGAGAAGATTGGGTCCTGCACCCTGCCTGGAGAGCACACTAGAGCTGATCCTGTTATTGGGAGCACAGATGAGCTAGCCCTAAGGGCAGGAGAGCAGGAAAGCTGACCCCGCCCCCTCGTATTCCCCCTACAGCAATCAGGAGAGAGGGCCCTGTACCTGGCCTGAGCACAACAGTAGAGATGGCCCTGGTGATGTGAGGAGGACCTGTGTCTGAGGGCCCAAGAGCAGAACTGGACCCACTCCTTGCTGTAGGCTATATTAGGAAGCTAGCTGAAGCAGTGCTGGAGAGCTCATCTGAGTAGTGATGGCCAAGCCAGCCACCAACCAGGCCCTGAACCACGGCTATGAGTTGGCCCACCCCAACATCCAATGAATCTATGAACTGTTGGAGCATGTGAGGGGGATGAACTTACAGATTCAAAAGAGCAGGATCTCTATGACACAGGACAACAACAGGCTATCCAAGAGGAGCCCCAGTAGGAGCCTATTATTGGTGGTGTAGCAGAAACCAGAGGCCTCGAGCCAACCAATGACTCATGGCACTGTGTTTTGGAATATTAGTTGAAGATGTGTTACATTTGTTTACGCTGTGGAATATTTGTTTAATGATGCAAAGATATGTTGCATTCTTTTATGTTGCATTTGTTTAACTCTGTGAAACTGTGTTACTTTGTCTGTCGAAAACACCTGATGGTCTAATAAAGAGCTGAACGGCCAATAGCAAGGCAAGAGAAAGGACAGGCAGGCTGCCAGGCAGAGAGAATAGGAGGAGAAATCTGGGAAGAGAAGATAGAGGAGTGAAAAAAGAAGGGGCCAGGCATCCAGCCACACAGCCAGACATGGAATAAGAAGAAAAGTAAAGATATACAGAAACAGAGAAAGGTAAAAGCCTAGAGGCAAAAGGTAGACAGGATAATTTAAGAAAAACTGGGAAGAAACAAGCCAAGCCAAGGCCGGACATTCATAAGAAAGAATAAGCTTCCATGTGATTATTGGGGAGCTGGTGGCGGGTCCCCCAAAGAGTAAAGAGAAAAAACAAAAAACAAAAAACCAACAACAGCAATGAACACTTGCAAGGAAAGATGGAGGGGCTAAAGGGTGCACTGTGTCTCACCGGGCCACACCACAGCTTCCAGGACAAGATTCTTCTTCTTCTTCTGTTTTTGCTTTGTTTTGTTTGGTTGCGCAGCAAGTGCCCTGGACAAAGAGTCAGTCGAGAACTACAGAAAGTCAAGGGGACCAGAAGTCACCCAATAAGCACAGGCAGGGGAGGGATGTAATGACAGTCCTGGAAACACGAAGAGTTCCCTGCACATTATGATCAGAGAGCTGACAAGCACCAGTCTGTGAGAAAACTCCCAAGTCCAGGAACAGCTGGAAGGGAGCAGCAAGGATCCCTAGGCCTCACAAGGCTGGTACTAGCCATGATACCAACAGCGCATAGAAAGAAACTGCACACAGGAAACTGTCTCCATTCTGAGACCAAATTTTCACTAAAGATAGTATTGGCGCCTCCTAACAGAGCTGAACAATAAGCCTTGAAAAGATCAAATTCTTTCAAAGAGATTTGTGGTGATATTGTGTCCCCCAATATATTGTGCACCCTAATAAACTTATCTGGGGTTAGATAACAGAACAGCCACTAGATAGACATAGAGGCCAGAAAACGGTGACACACACACCTTTAATCCTATCACTTGGGAGGCAGAGATTCATCCGGGTATCTGTGAGTTCAAGAAGCAGAAAGGTATATAAGGCATGAGGACCAGGAACTAGAGGCTTTTAAGCTTTTAGGCTTTTAGCAGTTCAGCTGAGATCCATTCGGATGAGGACTCAGACGTTTCCAGTTTGAGGAAACAGGATAGGCTGAGGAGTTGGAGAGGTAAGGTTGGCTGTGGCTTGGTCTATTTCGCTGATCTTTCAGCTTTCACCCCAATATCTGGCTCTGGGTTTTTGTTTGTTTGTTTGTTTGTTTTGAAATAAGACTGTTTAGCAATTCTTTACAGAGATTTAGGTGATTTTAGGGTGAAGCTAAAAATTTAGAGAAATTCTTAAAAATCTAACAAACAACATAGAATATACAATATCTGGCATGTACTCAAAATAAATGGGAATAGTGGAAAGCCCTTGTCGCCTCAGAGCTGGGGAGGTGAAACAGGGAAATCTCTGAGGCTCCCTGACCAGCTAGCCTAGTTTACTAAGCCAGTGAGAACTCCTGTCCTGAGAGAAGACAGAGAAGGGGGGTGGTGAGGAGGGCCTAAGGAAGGATAAGAGTTGTCCCCTGGCCTCTTCACACAAGAACATATGTGCCAGTGCACACAAACGGGCACATAGAAGCATACATACACACATACTCTTTTTTTTTTTTTTTTTTTTTTTTTTTTTTTTTTTTTTGGTTTTTTTGAGACAGGGTTTCTCTGTGTAGCTTTGCGCCTTTTCCTGGAACTCACTTGGTAGCCCAGGCTGGCCTCGAACTCACAGAGATCCGCCTGGCTCTGCCTCCCGAGTGCTGGGATTAAAGGCGTGCGCCACCACCGCCCGGCTCACACATACTCTTAACTAGGCTAGGTTGTTAGGGTTCGGGTGGAGCTCAGTAGTAGAGCCCTTGCCTAGCATGTGCCAAGCCCTTGGTTTGACTTGTAGTGCTCCAATAAAACAACAGACATATAGTGTATATGTACATACACACACACACACAAATATATGACAGAAATTATGTTAGTGAGAGAAATAGGGGCTATAAAAAGTGGTCCAAATCAAATTTCCAGACAGTGAAGCAGGTTCTGAACTGCATGAGGGACCTAAAGATACTACAAAAGGTGTTATCAAAATAAAACATGAGAAGAAGAATCATTTCCAACAAACCAATGAATAGTGCATACTTAAGCTATGGGAAAACCCCAGTCAGCCTACAGTATAAATATGGCATTTGAATCTCAAAAGCAGAAAAGAATGGGAAACACAAAGCAATGCCTGAAGAAAAATAATGGACGCATGTTTAAAAAACTTTAATTATATTTATTTATTGTGTGTGGAGGTCCACAGGCAAAACCACTATTGTGTGTGTGTGAGGCAGAGGACAATTTGCAGGCATGAGTCTCTCCTTCCACCACGTGATTTCCAGAAATCAAACTCTAGCCATACATAAGCCTTGTTGACAAGAGCCTTTACCTACTGAGCAGTCTTGGTGGTGGTGGTCTCAAAGTTTCATGAAACTATAAACACACAAATCCAAGTACGAAAATCACCAAATGTGAGAAACAAGAAGAAAATAACACCGATGTATACTACAATCAAATCACTTGAGAACATCTTTAACGTACTTTACGAAAGAACAGTCACATTACACTCAAAGAAACAAGTCAGAGCAAACATCCAAAACCCGGCCATGAAAGGGCCGTGGAGATGATGTCAAAGAACTGAAAGGAAACCACAGTCCATTTCTTTTCAGAAATGATGATGTGATAATCCCCAAGCCCAGAACCAACAGAAATGGGAAAGGAGAGTCTGGAGTGGGGGCACACACTTCAATCCCAGCACTCGGAAGGTAGGGAGGGGCAGGCAGATCTCTTGGAGTTCTAGGCTAGCCTGGTCCAAATAGTGAGTTCCAGTACTGCCTGGGCTACACAAGAGACCCTGTACCCAAAACAAATAAACAAGCAAACAAACAAACAAACAAACAAACAAACTGAGGTCCCTTCCAAAGGCAGAAAAAAAAAAAAAACCACGTAACTATTACAGGAAATCTGCACAGAACAATCCAAAACACCGAGAAGAATAAAACGTATTTTTCCCTATTTGAAAAATACCTTTCAGGGCCAGCAAGACGGCTCAGCAGATAAAGGTGCTTGCTGTCAAACCGAATAACCTGAGTTTGACCTCTGGGACCCATATGATAAGAAAACCAATTTCTGCAAGTTGTTTTTTTAACTGGGCACACATCTCTGCTCCTTGACCAACATACACACACACCAAGTTAAAATGCAAAACAAAACAAAAACATTTAAAAGATAATGTGCTTTTGAAGGAAAAAATCATACTCTGGAAGAAAATTAATAAAGCAATAAACAAGGCCTAGAGATAGAAAACAGGAGAACATGACTGGAGGCTAACTATGCTATTAAACATGTAGACTGTGAAATGAAAAGCAGCCACTAAAGAAACAAACAAGAAACCCAACTAGATATAGCTAACACTCCAATGATTAAAGTGGAAGGGTAAGATGAAACCGCTAATATCAACCCAAAAGAAGGTATAAAAAGGGGGAAAGGAAACAAAGAAGAAAATGGATAAGAAAAAGGAAATAGTGAGCTGGTGAATTAAAACCTCACCTCTAGTCAATAATCACATTACATGCAAATGTGCCAAACACCTGGATTAAGAATCAGAAATTAGGGCCCAGTGGTAGTGGCACATGCCAGCACTTGGGAGGCAGAGGTAGGCAGACCTCTGTGAGTTCCTGGCCTGCCTGGTCTACAGAGCAAGTTCCAGGACAGGCTCCAAAGATATACAGAAAAACCCTGTCTCAAAAACAAAAACAAAAAAAGAAAAAAAAAATAGAAACAAACAAACAAAGAATGAATTAGAAATTATGATCATTATGGTCTGGGCATGCTAGCATATGCCTTTAACTCCAGCACTTGGGAGGCAAAGGAAAGGAAAGGAAAGGAAAGGAAGGGGAAGGAAAGGAAAGGAAAGGAAAAAGAAGAAAGGGGAGGGGAGGGGAGGAGAGAAAAGAAAGAATGAAAGGAAGAAAGAAAGACCAGACCCAACTACATGTTGCCGACAAGAAATCCATTTCACTTTCTGTTAGGATCCTGTCCTCACTCCTCGGGGTCTTGTGTTTTATGTCATCGGGAGAGGGGTGGGGGGGGGTGGAGGGTGGGGAGTGGTGGTGCTGGAGACTACTGTGTGGTCATGCAATCTGAGCCTTAAAAAAGCCGGACTTGGACTCCACCCTCTCTCTCTCTGTTCTCTCTTCCTGCTCTCTGCTCCCTGCTCTGCCTCCTCCCCCCAGGCCTGGCTCCCCTCTCTCTCCCCACCTTTCCCTCCTAATAAAGCTCTCTAACTCTGGTAGTCCTGGCCGTGGCTCATGACATTTCTGCCAGTAACCAGTGCCACAAACAGCACCATTTACCTATCACTTTTAGGCAAGACTACTACCAAGGATAAAGACAATTACGAAAGGGTCAATCCATTAAGGTCACAAGCATTCTAAATATTTTTGTGCCTAACTGAAGAGCTTCAACACACGTTAAGAAAAAAATGGGAGAACTAAAAGAATGAAAATACAAATAAATCTACAGCTGTAGGAGTACAGAAGACTGAACAAAAGCAAACACACATTCTTTCTAAATGTATGTGGGCTGATTACCAAGACAGATCATACTCCACAATACACAAAAAGCTTGAAGATATACTGGAATTTAAATAACACCCTAGGTCATATTAATTTTCAAGTCAGTAAAAAATGTTTCTGAGCACATGCACCAAATATGGTGCATCTCACACACACACACACACACACACACACACACACGTGTGCACGCGCGCGCTTGAAACAAAGAAACTAAACCAATGCAAGAACCAAAGAAATAATAAGGAACATATCTGTAGTCAGAAAATCTACACATATCAATCAAATGAAAAATAGAAAATAAATGAAATAAAAATGGATTCTTTGAAAAAATTTGATAAAATTTACAAATATCTAGCAATGTGTCTAAGGAAAAAAGACTAAAACATTAAATTATATAACAACTAAGAGAGACTACAAGAAAATATTTATCTAGTCACTGGATGTGTACGGTAATTATTTTAAACTAGACACAATTGTTTGGAATCACTCCCCCCTGCTTTTGAAGCTGATTCTTTTTGTCAAGAAATGAAGTATAGTCAAGTATCACATAAAACTTTAGAACATTCTGATGGTGGTATCATTTAACCTGTTCCCCTATCCTATTTGTGTCCTAAAAACAAGAAGCTAGATATAAAAAGTGTAGTAAAATTAAATGGTTTTGCCAAGACAATTTCATCAGTCCCCCAAGGGTACATTTGACAGTAATGTTTCAAGATGTTTTTGATTATCATAGCTAGTATCTAGAGGGAAAAGGCCAGGGGTAGTGGTGATCATCTCCTATAATCAGAGAACATACATCCCCAACAAAGGATGATCCAGACAAAAATGAGAAACCCTGGGTTAACAGCTGACTCAGCTCAAGCTTAAACAGTGTCACGGAGTGAATTACTTTTCTGCATTCCTACCTCCTGAACGTTCTTCATTCATAGCTGTGTTCTCTCCACATGGAGCTGGTTTCCACAGACACTTGGTCAATACCTCACAAGCTTCTTAATAACTATCAATCTCTGAAACAGGACCCTGGTCTTAACCATGGACAACCTGGCTACCGGGTACACATGAGTGGTATGAGATTGAGAATCCTAAGAGGTTACAAAAGCATACAATGGAGAGGCTTCTATTATGTGGTCCTAGGGACTGAGAAAGAACGACTTAAAGTCTTCTATCAGCTTCCTGCCAGGCATTAAGTAGAACACTGGGTAAAATTATATGCACCATGATTTAACACTCATACAGCTGGGCACACTCACATTCCAGTCCACTCTAGCTGCCAGACATCTGTTCCTATCCTTTCCCACATCTGGACTTTCAAGAACAGTCCTGTCTAACATTAGGCAAGTTTTTCAGATGAGATTAACAGTGTGCTCACCCTAACCTGTTGGCTGCCTATACCTAGATTACAAAATTAGCACCCTCCCCACACATTCAATGACAGGAATTAGGAGGTGTGGCCTTGTTGGAGGAAGTGTGTCACTGAGGGTGGGCTTTGAGGTTTCAAAAGCCAATGCTAAGCTCAGAGTCTCTCTTGTTGCTGCTGCCTGCGGATACAGATGTAGAACTCTCAGCTACCATGTCTGTCTGCATGCTGCCATGTTCCCTGCCATGAGGATAATGAACTAAACCTCTGAAACTGTAAGCCAGCCACAATTAAAAAAGTTTCCTTTATAAGAGTTGCTGTGATCATGATGTCTCCTCATAGCAATAGAACACTGACTAAGATACACATGAAAAAGCAAAAACGTACAAACATCAACATAGATAGTCCACCCTACAAGGGAGGAGATGTGTTTCTTTTGACAGGCACTATTGGTGTTCCTGTCTGAGATCTTCCCTATCAAACCAGTAGGGATGTGTGTTTGTGTGTGTGTGTGTGTGTGTGTGTGTGTGTGTGTGTGTGTGTGTGTGTGTGTGTTTATGTAGGTCTCTGAAACTGCTTCAAAGCATTAGAGATACCTGCATTATTCTCTAATTATTCCCCAATAAATTAATCATAATGCAACAAGTTTGTATTAAAAATAAGTTATAGTAGAAATTACTATAGTACTTTACCTTCATAAAATGAAGGTACATGCATGTTTTACACTATGAGATATACTAAAGATGTGCTGGAGACCCATGGTCAGAATTTTCTAAAACGAGTGAACACAACCTTTGGCTTTTATAGTGGCATTTTTCTCCCCACTGTCTTTACAAAATTTAATTTTCAAAAAGATTTTCATTTTTAATTAGGTGCATGTGCAGGTCTGTATGGGGGTGTGTGCACCTGAGTGCAGGTGTCGTGGAGAATAGAAGAGTGACAAGTCCCCTGGAGCTGGCTGTGAGCTATGGTGCTAGGAACCAAACTCTGGTCCTTTGGGAGAGCAGTATATGCTCTGAATTCCCAGGCCTCTCTCTAGCACCTTCCTACTGTCTTTTATACTGTCACTTTCTATTCATGTTTTATTTCAGTATTTTTCCAATCCTTAAACAGCAGAGCATAGATATAAACTATTATGGATTTACCTTCAGCTGATATGGAGCAGCACAGGATTTATTCTGCAATAGCCCTACACAAGAAAGGAGCCAAAGCAAAGAACCGGCTGTCTGCCTTTTCTTCTGGAAGACTGCTGGGCTGCCCACATGTGGAGATACCTCTAGCTTTTTTCTTTTCATTTTCATTTCAGGCAGAGTTAACTGTGTGGCCCTAGTAGTTGCTAGAGATATTCTATTTGGCTTTCATAAAATCAGAATATGGAGGAACTCCTAAAGAATCAATGCTTTGGGAATATCCCAAACTTACCTGTTCTGGTTTCTCTTGGTCCACTCCCCATCTGCTTTGGCTATTTTTGGGAAAGAGGAAGCTGAATAACAAATCAGGGAATATCCCTATTCTAATTGGTGGCATTTGTAGCTGAGAATTCATTCTTTTCCTCTCTTTCCAGGGTAACTCTGGCTTCCCGCTATGGTGGGACAAACAGACAGAGGCACGGCCTCTGAAGGCGCAGTAGATCTGGATAGCTATCTTCTTCAGCCAGTGGAGTGTGAGAAACGGAAACAGTGCGGGGCTAAGCCACAGCGGCTAGGAAGGGAAGAATAGAGAGTATACCAGCACACCCCTGCTGTCAAGAAGAGACCCTGCAGGAACAGGAAGCGTTCACTACCAAGTGCCGAGAGCAACGATGAGTGTTGGTCCACTTTTTTTTTTTTTTTTTTTTGGTTTTTCGAGACAGGGTTTCTCTGTGTAGCTTTGCGCCTCTCCTGGAACTCACTTGGTAGCCCAGGCTGGCCTCGAACTCACAGAGATCCGCCTGGCTCTGCCTCCCGAGTGCTGGGATTAAAGGCGTGCGCCACCACCGCCCGGCTGTTGGTCCACTTTTAATTGCGACAAGGCCACAGTATTAGAAGAAAGGGGGCCTTCAAAGAATCACTCAGAAAAACAAAATGGACTTGTTCTCTAAATTCCTAAAAAGACAAGCTCTCTCTATGTATCCCAGGCTGGCTTGAACTCGTAGAGCTATTTGCTCCTGCCTCAGCCTTCTGAGGGTTGGGATTACAGGTGTGTACCACCATGTCTGCCTTATGTGTGTGTGTGTGTGTGTGTGTGTGTGTGTGTGTGTGTGTGTGTGTGTATGTGTAACTTCTTTTTAGTGAGAAGGAAAGTGTGAATACAGACACCATTCATGTGAGAGGAATTAAGTTAGGAAGCACATGTTGGCTTCTGTTTTTGTTTTTGTTTTTTCCCTAAAAAATAGAATCCAGACCATGGAATAGAATGAACTTAGGTATAGAATGAACTTAGGTAAAGATATTCTTCTCAAAACCAGAAACAAAATGTATGAAAAAAATTACAATTCATGTATGGCATATGCTAAAATTAACAGGTACAATTCCAAACAATATCACTACACTAAATGAACACATGCTATGGTTTTCCATTAACTTCTCAATGTCAGAAATAATACAGCAGCATTATAACCAACAGAATGGGCTCAGTGCTATAACCACAGACCACATTAACACTATTCATTAACCCCTTGTTGTTCCTGGATCCACTGTCTTCAGTTGTTAGGGTAAGAATACAAAACACATTTTAATAAAAGAGTATGAGGGCAGGTCAAAACGATAAAATACCCTTTAATAAAAGAACAAAGAGGCTGGAGAAGAGACGGCTCCATGGTAAAAAGCATTCCCTGCTTTTCCTGAGAACCCACCTTTGGGGTTCAGCATGGCTTACAAAACCTGCAACTCTAGTTCTGGGGGATCCAACCTCCTCTTCTGGCCTTGACCCTCGTGGGCACCTATATTCGTGCATGCACATACCCATACTTACACATAATTAGAAACAAATCTTAAAAATAAATAAAAGAATAAGTCCCAACACTGCAGAGAACATACCTTTTCTCTTTATAAGGTACATAATGCTCTAATTTTCTAAATTCTTACAAACTTTCACTTTTCTAAAATTTCACTGACCTACAATATTCTTTTTACTGGACAATCATATCAATACTGTAATAAATCTAGTGCTCTAAAGCAAGACCAAAAATAGGATCTAAAAAAAAAATACAGGGGAAAAAAACACACACACACACACACAAAAAAAAAATAACGGGAAAAAGAGGAGGCTGAATAAAAGGGCAGAAAACCTTGAGTTAAAATTCAGTTGAAAATGTCAAGGCTCAAAGTGTCTCCTCCAAAGAAGTTAAGAACTTGTGAGCAATGGGAATACCTTAGATAGCGTTCTGTTTTCCATGGGAACAAAGCCACAAATAAACACAGTATTTGAAAAAAAACATATTCAGAGTTCACTCAACAGCAAACCCTGTATGAAATGAGAACAACAATCACAGTGGACTTCACTGTCATTAGTACGTGGCATTGGGCTCAAAGTAGGCTCTCACCCAGGAATGGCGGATAAGAACTGCTGAACTAGACTCCAGCCCTTCCGAACATCACAAAGCACATTTACTGTTTATTTGCTTTTTGAAACACAATCTCCCTGTGTAGTCCAGGCTGGACTCATTTCCAGTCTTCCTGCCTTGACTTCCCAAATGCTTGGATTACCTGCAGGAACTACTACACACGACTTCTTTTCATAACTAGTAATCACAGGAAATACTTTTTCTAACTGTAATCAGAATGACATCTTGTTCCACAACTCAAATACAAAATAAAATTTTTCTAGTTAATTGATTCAAAAAATGTCTTTTGCATTTTAATTCTAAAATATATGGTCCTTAAGAACTTTACTCAGTTTGACAACCCCCTCTACTGTTTACAAATGTCCTGCTCTCTTTTCTATTACACTCCAATTACCCAGAAGTACCAGCTACTCTTTGTCCTGCAGACCTTTTCCTTAGTTATACACACATACATGCTTGTTTGAATTCATAAGGAGACAAGGCTTTAAAACCAAACACACCGTTTATAACTAATTTTTATTTCTTTAGAGTAGATCTTGGATTTCTTCACACACTAGATTTGTTAGATCTTCATTCTTTTTAAAGAGCAGTGTCAACTGCTGAATCTCAACTACTTCTTTAAAATGAGACATTTTGGTTTGTTTTCCTAATTTATAATATACTCACTTATAATTGGAACATAAGTTAGGACTTATGTTCAAGTTATAAAGAAATGATCATCTAAGAGAAACCAACATTTTCTTACAGCTGATGTGGGCTCCTGAAAGCTGATAATCATATAGAAAAAAACCAAACTATCCACTGTTTCCAATATAATCTTATCAAGAATTCTGAAAACTTACACATGGAACTGATTCTCAAATTCGCTACACACAGGCCTTCTGAAATGCACTGCAGACCAGTGTGAACTGAGAACTGAATCTCACTAATTCTCCACTATTGTTCAATCACATTGAACTCTTTTCCGGTGTTTTTGTAAGCCTACTATGGCACAGTGGTCTCTAAAGAGTCCCAAAGAAGTCTGTGACAAAGGATGGTTCAGAGAGGCGTACCCCACTCTGGGGAGAAGGTGGAAGTCAGAGAGGCAGAGCAACCCCTACCACAAGTTAGCTTCCTGATCAGTCCCCAGGACAGAAGGACAAGAATTGGAAATATATTAGTTTTGCTTTTTGATTTTTCTGTTTCCATTGTTCCTTCCTTCTTCTCTCCCCACCTCCCCACTTTCCCCCTTTCTTAGTGTCAGGAATCAAATCTGGGGCTTCACACATGCTAAGTAACTGCTCTACCACTGAGTTACATCTCCAGCCCCTCAAATTCAAAATATGTGCACACACATATATTTATCTGCATATGTGCATGCCCATGCAGCCATATGTATATTGCATGCACACATAATTTTATGCAGATGAAATGCTAACAGGAAATATAACAAATTTTTAATGGTATTTTTCTTTGAGTGTTAAGATTATGAATTACTTTTCTCTTTATGTTTTGCTATGCTAACCAAATTCTCTATCATAGCATTCATAAGTAGAAAAATACATTTCTAAAAACAGGAGCTAAGCTTCTCTATAAATAGCCATTTAAAAAAATATGGACTCTACTGGGCACAGTGGCTCATGCTTGTAAATCTAGCACCTGGCACAGGGAGACAGGAAGACTGTGCCAAGTTCAAAGCTAGCCTGAGCTACACAAGTAGACTCTGTTTCAAAAAAAACAGGAAAAAACATGGGCTCTTACAAACTAAACCCTCTGCACTATTTTTTGATTACTTTTCTCGTCAATAGGACAAAATATTTTACATAAAAGCCACTTAAGGAGGGAAGGATTCACCTGGTTCCTGGTTTGAGGAAATCCAATCAACCCTGCACAGCAGGAGAGGCTAGTGACAGGACAGGGGCTCACATGGCTGGTCAGAGCTCAGACAGAAATGCTGCTAGCACTCAGCTGGCTTTCTCATTTCCTTTTTCTTCAGTCCAGGACACCAAGTCATGGGCTGGTCTCCCTGTTCCGTCCAACTTCTCTGGCAATGCCCTCAACATACAGAGGCGATTCTAAATGTAGCCGAGTTGACAATGAAGATTAACCATCACAGCCATGGTATCTTATGTACGCATTTTATTTAGTGAGGCTGAAGGTTTGGGTTTCTATTACAAGGGTCCTGCTGGAGCTAAAAGCTGATGTCAATGACCCTAGGACATAAGCTGTGTGAAGGCAGCTCTGTCTGTTTTGTTTACTGCTCCATTCTCAATATCTAGAATAGTGATCGACACATAGTAAGCACAAGCAAATATTTGTTTAAAATGTTCAATTTGAAAAAAACTGTTACGTGTGTGTGTGTGTGTGTGCATGCCACGCAGGCAGGTGAAGATCAGGGACTGCTCTCTCCTTCTACCATGTGGGTTCTAGGGACTGAACTCAGGTTGTCAGGCTTGGTGACTTCTCCTGAAAAACATTGGAGTGCTCAAGTTCATTCTTAAGTACTCGACTTTAGGACTCACTTCCTCATAATAAAGAGAATGTATGCTAAACCTTATCTTCTAGGAAAGTCGTGTTTTTACGCCATTGTCTTGCTACTCATGGATGAGCAGAGGTATCTAATCTGGATCACAGGGAGAGCAGAACATGTTATTCCTTCTACAGGCTTCAGAACAAACACAGAGCAGCAGCGTGGTTCCAAGGAGAAGAATTTGATCCCCTCCCTGAGTAAACCTCTTCCACCCTGCACCATGACCCACAATAAAAAAGTACACCTCACTCAAATCCCAACAGCAAACTAGTGTGCATGAATTAAAGTACAAGTCCCAAAGAATACTTCATGAATTACATCTGATACACTCTTTTATTGTTGATTTTATTCAATTTCATATTATTAAGATACGACTTATGAACTACCATGCTGAATCTACAAGGTTGGGCAATCAAGGATCCCTTAGCTTGGCTATAAGGCAATATCAAATTTATAGAAAACATAATGATTCAGATCCAGATGCTCCTAAGCATATAAGGATGATCACCATGACCTTTTTCTGAACTCAGATAAAACCACAGAAAGTTTGAAGAGGCTGTGTATTAGTCAGGGTTTTCTAGAGCAGTAGTAGAGTAGTAGAGTAGTTGAATGAATCTCTCTTTCTCTCTCCATATATAGTATGTAATTATATATTTATCTCCATATATATAGTATATAATTATATATAATGTGATGTATATACAGTATATATAAGATATAATATATGTGTGTATTATATATAATAGATATAAATGAGATTTATTAAAATGACTTACAGGCTGTGGTCTAGCTAATCCAACAATGGCTAGCTATGAATGGAAAGTTGAAGAATCCAGAAGTTGCTCAGTCTAAGAGGCTGGATGCCTCAGCTGGTCTGCAGCAGACGCTGGAATTCCCAAAGAAGCAGGCTCTAATGTTAGCAAAGGGAGGATCTGCTAGCAAGGGGAGAACAAGCAGGCAAAGAACAAAAGCTTCCTTCTTCCATGTCCTTATATAGGCTTCCAGCAGAAGGTGTGGCCCAGATAAAAGGTGTGTCTTCCCACTTCAAGATCCGGATAAAAGGCATGTATCTCCCCACCTCAAAGGTCAGGACTAGAAGTGGATCCACCTACTTCAAACCAAGCAAAAAAAACCCCAAAGGTATGCCCTCCATGTCTAGATTCTAGTTAATTCCAGGGTTAGTCAAGCTGACAAGAATAGGCATTACAGGCTATAAGAACTAACCACTCCCAGCAGGTGAATATAGCATATATTTAGGGCCACAGAGTTTATTCAAAAAGGAAGCCCAGTATACAATATGTCCAGAGACTAAGACACTGCAGAGACAGCTGTCCTAAACTCTTACACAAAAAGGGTCAACCTAGTGTGGAGCTGGGTACAGATGACAGAAGAGTGGGGCCTTCGCCAAGGACTGAGGAGGCCGAGACTCTCATGACTGAAGATTCCAATCATTATCATCCCACAGGGTACATGAGTACAACTGATGCTGGGGAATAAACTCACTGACTTGCTGGCCAGCACTAGGGCCATAAACTCCTAATCTTGGATGTTCTGAGCAAAGATGGTAGATTGTCTGTCTGTCTCTAATCACTCGTAATTTTGTTTTGTTTCATTTTTTGTTTTTTCAAGACAGAATTTTTCTGTGTAGCCTTGGTTATCCTGGGACTTGCTCTGTAGACCAGGCTGGACTCGAACTCACAGAGATCCACTTGCCTCTGCCTCTAAAGTACTGGGATTAAAACCTATGGTGACATTTTATTTGTACTGAAATGTGATTTTATTTGTATGTTAATAAATAAAGTTGCCTGGGGATCAGAGCTAATAGCAAGCCATAGCAAGAGCCGGGTGGTGGTGGTGTATACCTTTAATCTCGATCACATGACAGGCAGATCTCTGTGTGTTCACATACAACCAGCATGGAGACACATGCCTTTAATCTCAATACCAACCATAGAAGACCTGGAGGTCTGTATAGACAAGCAGTGACGAGGAGGTCATGTGGTTGGGTTTACAACCAATGAGAAGGTAGAACAGAAAGTCAATAAAAAGACATACACAGGAAATAGGTCTCTTGCTGAGGGGAAGGACAGCAGTGGCAGGAAGGGTAAGAAGGCGGTTTTAAGTCTCAGCTCTTAGATACTGCTCTGACCTCTTGAGCTTTTAACTCTGCATTTAGCTCTGTGTTTCTTATTTAATAAGACTGTTACATCTACAAAAACCCAGCTGTGAGCTCTCAATTTTGACAACAAATAGTGTGGTTTAAAAACTCTCAAAAAGGATATTTGGTATGGGTGATGCATCTTTAATCCCAGCACTTGGAAGACAAACACAGGCAGATTTCTGTAAGTTCAAGCCCAGCCTGGTCTACATTTAGAGTTCCAGGACAGCCAGACTACATAATATGACCCTATTTCATTAAATCTAAAACAAAACACCTCTCTAAGATGCATTACTGTCTGCCCCAAGTTTGGAACTTAAAGAAGTCATTTAAACTACCAGTAGCAAGGGCACTGACTGGCAAGTCCTCTTTTAGGTAAGGGGAGAAATTCTTCAATTTACACTCATTTTCCAAAAAGGGTTAGATCTCACAACCAGAGTGCACCCTCTTGCCACTGGGGAGTAGCAGCCAATGGTGATTTTCTAAAGGAAACCAAAAATTTATACTTATACAGTTAATCAATATCTATGAGCCACATCATTTTACTCTGATTACAACAAAAAGGTGGACACTGGCTAGTCACTAGGAAGCTACGCAAATAATGACATATTATTATATCCTTCTAATGTGACCCTTAAAACAATACCAGCATTAAAACTTGTAAGAAAAATGCCAACTTATTTACAAAGGAAAACACTACAGAACTCTGAAGAGAAATCTGAAAAGATGGAAATGCATGGAATAATGTATTTCAAGCCTGAAATAATGTCAATGAATACTGTTATATCTAGCAAAGTTATATTAAAAATCAAATGAGAGAAACATTTTAAGACAAACACAAACTAAATCAATTCATAACCAGCAAGTCAGTACTGCAGAAGATACACAGAGAAACCCTGAACACAAAGGGGAAAGAAAGTGTCACTCAGGAGAGCATAGCATGAAACTTCAGAGAGAAACAGATGAACAATGGTAACACCAACAGAAAAAGGGCACACCAACAAACTTACCACCCACATTATGGCAAATGTGGAAAACTGATCACTCCCCCCATCAAGAATGAAATAAGGATGTCCACTCGGTCCACTCTTATTCTAAAGCAGACCAGTAAGGCAGAGAGAAAACTGAAACAAACAGACAATAAAGAAGTCAAACTGGGCTGGGTGGTGGAGGCACTCGGGAGGCAGAGGCAGGCAGATCTCTGTGAGTTTGAGGCCAGCCTGGTCTACAAAGTGAGTTCCAGGAGAGGTGCAAAGCTACACAGAGAAACCCTGTCTCGGAAAAAAAAAAAAAAAAAAAAATCAAACTGTCTGTATTTGGATCTGATCAACTTTATGCAATGTAGCAGGATACAAAACAAACATACAAAAACCAGTTGCTCTTTGTATACTAAGAATGAACTTGCCAAGAGAGAAATCAAGGTGGAAAAAAAAGCCCATTCACAGTCTCAAAAAAAAAAAAAAATCTAATGAAATAACTAGGAATAACTCTAACCAAGATTTGTTAAGAAAAAAATTAGGCCCAACTAGAAAATGGGAAGAGCTCCCATGAGCATGATTCAGTAAACCAATTACAGAAATGGATACATTACTCAAATCTACAGGTTCAATATAATTCCCATAAAAATCTAATAATATTCATTAAAGAACTGGAGAAAACAACCCTCAAACTCATAGAGAAGAACAAAGACCCAACCAGCCCTGCAATTCTAAGCAGCAGCAACAATGCTGGAAGTATCACACTGCCTGACTTCAATTGTGTTACAGAGCCTTAGTAACATGAATGGCATGGCACTAACACAGAGCCTGATATACAAACCAACAGCATAGCATAGAGGACCCAGAAATAAATGTGGGGAACTACATAACCTCCTTAATTTTAGACAAGGTAACAAAAACATACATTGGAAAAAAGCCTCTTTAAAAACTGGTGCTAGAAAAAACTGATTGAAAGTAGATCCTTATCTCTCTATATATATATAAACTTCAATTCAAAATTAACCAAAGACCTAAACATATGACCAGACACCCTGAAACTACAAGAGAAAAATACAGGGAAAGCACATCAGGATATAACTCTAGGGGGCTGGAGAGATGGCTTAGCAGTTTTCAGAGCACTGGCTGCTGCTCTGGGAGAGACCCTGGTTCAGCACCCACATGGCAGCTCACAACTGTCCAAAACTTCAGTTCTTCCGGCCTCTGTGGGCACCCGGTATATACTTGGTTCGTGGACATATATGCAGGCAAGATACCTGTACACATGAAACAATTAAAATTTTTTAAAGATAAAGACATAGCTAAGGACTTTCTGAAAAGAACTCCAGTGGGTAAGGAAACAATAGCAAGAACTGACAAGTGGGACTGAGATGTATATAAAAATATCATAAAGGCATCCATATTTTCTACACTTAATAAATGAAGCAATAGAAAAAAAATGCAAGAAAATTCCAGAAATGGCTAAAATAAAACAGAAGTTACCTTGAAAGAAACTGTGATTCTTGAAGAAAAATACAAACTTAGACATTTGAAAACATCAAATTTTCTGTACAATAAAGTAAAAAAGACAGATGAATTATAAGACCCCATTATCCCAAATATCCCCCTATGAAAATACATGCATGTGTAAAAGCTACACATGCATATGATTATGTACATATAAAGATGACTATAAAAATTCAGTTATGTTGCATCAAGAGAATAATTTCTAAGTAGGAATACAACAAGTAAACCAAGACACAGAAAAATTTATTGTAGGCACATTAGCTAAATGACTTGTTAAATTCCAAGGGCAGGGAAATTCACAACAGTAGTACCCCATTATACAAGGGGAGAATCATTTCTAAGACACTTAGTGGATGTTTGAGTGCTTACATAGCAGTGAACGCTATCTACTTTGGTTTTCTTCTCTATGTACACATTTGTGGTAGACTTTAATTTATAGATTAAGAGATTAACAATAACATGATAAAACGGACAAGTACAACATAGATTTTAATGCTACTGGCAGCATCTCCTCTCCTGTACCCTTAGGCTATTATTAAACAAAGGAAAGCTTACTTGAATACAATGACTGATGAAGTGTGGACAGCCTGAACCACTGGGAACTCCTGCCCAGACAGGACACAGTGACAGCAGGAGGTTTCATCACACTACACAATTGAAACTTTTGAATGATTTCTTTCAGGATTTCCTACTTAACACATTTGAGCCACAGTTGACCATGAGGAAACGAAAATGCAGACGACACCAAATAGATACCATCCTTCAGCACAGCCTTATGGAAAGCAACGTGGCGACAAGTCAAATAGCAGTGAACACAGTCAACCCCTACTTACATAAAAATAGAGCTAAGGAAGTATTACACAGAATTAAACTGAAGAGGGGAAAAGTATTATCTACAGAAGACTTTCAAGGCTATTTTTTAAAATGCAGTCTTTATTTTGATTATTTTATGTGTATGAGTGTTTCGTCTGCTTGTATTTCTGTGCACCTCATGTGTGCCTAGTGCCTGAGGAGGCCAGAAGAGGGCTTCAAATACTCTGGAACTGGAGCTGTAATCTACCATGTGGATGTGGAGAAGCGAATCCAGGGCCTCTGGAAAAGCAGCTCTTAACTGCAGAGCCAACTCTCCAACTCCAGCAATGCTATCTTTTTTTTTTCTTTATTTATTTTTATTTTATATGCATTGCTGTTTTCGCCTGCATGTTTGTCTGTGTGAGGGTGTCAAGTCCTAGAGTGACAGACAGTTGTTAGCTGCCATGTGGGTGCTGGGAATTGAACCCGGGTCCTCTGGAAGAGCAGTCAGTGTTCTTAACCGCTGAGCCATCTCCAGCCCCAATGCTATCTTTAATTATGAAAAAATTGAAAAGTTCACAAGTCTATGTGCTGGTTTGAACAAAAATAGGGAGTGGCACTATTAGGAGGTATGGCTTTGTTGAAGTAGAAACGGCCTTGTTGGAGGAAGTGTGTCACTGTGGAGGCAGGCTTTGAGGTCTCATATATGCTCAAGCCACGTTCAGTGGTTCAGACTACTTCCTGTTGCCTGCAAGTCAAGATGTAGGAATCTCAGCTCCTTCTCTAGCACCATGTCTGCCTACATGCCACCATGGCGCACCATGATGATAATGGACTAAACTTCTGAAAATGTTAGCCATCCACATGAAATCTTCTCTCCTAATAAGAGTTACTGTGGTCATGGAGTCTCTTCACAGCAACAGAAACCATAACTAAGATAGCCTAAAAGCCAGGAAATGATAAAGCAATAAATAAGTTATAGCCTATAAAGAGAAAAATGTGGACCACATTAGCATACAAATATACAAAATTATTTTTATATTATTTTTGTCTTCAGTTAAAACAAACTGCTGTGCAAATCAGAGCTCTTCAATGGACCCACAGAACCCACATAAATGCCAGGTACCCACAAAAATGCTGGGTGAGCTTCCCACCTGTAACTCCAGCTTCATAAGGGAGACAGGATCTATGCAGCAAGCTGGCTAGCTAGACTAGCTGCATTAGCTCTGAGTTTGACTGAGACCATGCCTCAATGAAAAAGGTGGAAGATCAATTGAGGAAGATGCCTGATGTCAACTTCAAACCTCTATTCACTTGCTGCATGCACATGTGCACCCCAGATACAAGTGGACTTGCATTACGTACACATGTACATTATACACTCATGGAAAGAATAAAAAGAGGGATGTAAATGAATTTAAGTAATTCATCTAGCAATAGAACAGTGCATTAGTTCTTTATTGTTACATGACAAACTATCCCAAACTTAATGGTTTTCAACAAGAAATATGTACTGTCTCACTCAGCTTTTGAGCCATCAGGAACTTGAAAGGGGCTTTGTGAAGTGTTCTGCCTCAAAGCATCTTCTGAGGTTTCCATGGACCATGGGCATCTGGGAAGCCCCATGTGGAATTTGGAGATCTTCAGTAGGGCTCCTCAAGCAGCCTAAAGGCTTCTCCTATCCCTGTCTCCCAAAGCTGCTTACAAAAGGGCATGTAACCTCCTCTAGAGAAAAAAAGAAAAACCTGCACCTCTCATAACAGTCTCAGAGTAATGCTGTCACTTCTGCCACTCTGTTAGACCAGTACACCAATTCTGGTACAGAGTGTGACAATGGCAAGCATACCATCAGGCAGGGACACTGAGGATGATGGAAAAGGCTGGCTATTATACCCTCCGACCCTTGGTAATGTGATGTTTTATGTTGAATTCACTTTCCGATGTCCAAACACCCGAAAATATCATCAGGATCTCCACCTTTAATTCCATTCCAGATATCAGGCCGTTCCTTGCCTGTGCTTCCTTGGCCATTCCCTAGGATGGCTTCTCTTATGCTATGACCTGTGACAACAGCACTTGGCAAACCAGAGTATTTGTTCCAAATCTGGCCATAGCTCTTCACTCACTGTCTAGAGCTGCTTTTACACTACAACAGTACTGCAGTTGTGATCAGGTGGCTCACAAAGCCAAACGACTTACTGTTTGGCTTTAAACAGAAAGCAGTATCTTTATTTCTTCTTTATGTGTATGGGTGTTTTTATTATGCCTGAGCTAAAGAAATCGGTAACTAACTTAAAGACTTTTTTTGGTCAGATACAGATAACCCTATACATAATCCTATTCAAAAATGGGAGAGGGCCAGGGATACAGTTCAGTAGTAAAGCATGTGCTTAGCAAGTCTGAGGTCCTGGGTTCAATTCTCTGAGTTTGAAAAAGGAGAAATGGTAAGTACATACGAGCAGGTCACTGAAATACAGCCAAGCATAACTTCATTCAAAATTTTTACAAATGTATACACATATAATTATATATTATATATGTATTTTTAGTTTGTTATTTGTATTTATGTGTAAGAGTCTGTCTTATGTGTAGAGCTAGCAATACAGCTATCAGTTACGTGGGTGCTGGGATCCAAACTCCAGTCCTCTGAAGAACAAGTGCTCTAACTAAGAGCCATCTCTCCAGTCGCTAGATATGTATTTTCAAGTATAAAATAATGTACTTCCCCATGGCTTTCTCAATCAACCTCGGTATTATTTCCTCTCCCTCCTCCCCACCTGTTCAAAGCTCCCTTTCCTATTTCCTCCTTCATAGCACCTGTGTCCCACTCTCTCCCTCCTACAGCTCCTCCTCCTCACACCCCACCCCACTGTGGTTTGTGGTGTTATTTTGTTTGTTCTCTAACAAATAAAATTTGTCTGAAGATCAGAGGACAGAGCCAGCCACTCCATTAAGCATACAGGCCAGGCAGTGGTGGCACACACCTTTAATCCTAGCACTTGGGAGGATGGATCTCTGTGAGTTCAAAACCACCCTGGACTACACAAGATTAATCCAGTCTAAAAGAGAAATAGAGCCAGGGAGTGGTGCCTTACACCTTTAATACCAGTACTTGAGAGTCACACACCTTTAATCCCAACACTATCAAAGTTGAGACGGGAAGTTATGAGCCTGGGCAGAGAAAGGAATATAAGGCAGGAGGAGACAGAAGTTTGGCATCCTTTAGGCTGAGGACTCAGGGGCATTCAGTCTGAGATTTCGTGGAGACAGAATCTTCCTCTTTCGGCTGAAGAGTTGGCGAGGTGAGAAGTGGCTGTGGTTTGTTTCCTCTGATCTTACAGCATTTACCCCAATATCTGGCTCTGGGTTTTTATTATAAGACCAGTTGGGATTTGAGCTACAGTGGTTCCTTTTTATTTTCCTGGTTTCTGTGGTTACTCTAGGTTATATACTCATATCTTAAAGATTTGGAGCTAGGATCCACAAATTAGAAAATCATGTGGCACTGTCCCGACCCTCAAGAGCCATAGACTAACAAAAACCCTGGTTCTGACATTAGAAACCACTTCAAACTGCTGTTCAGGGAAGTCAAGAGACTCCCAAAACAATATTGCCCTTGGTAGCCACACAGAACTTGAAGGCAAGACTCTATTATTGAACATATCACATACTTGAGACACAGGACTTCAAGGAATTGAACTACAACTGACCAAGGCACCTCTTCTCTGAGGACGGGCTCTCACAGTATCAGAGGGTGTTATGCAAGCCCACAAGAGAGAGAAGCAATGGGCAGTTCTACTCAGCTGTAAAGCCTATGAACCACAACAGTGATTAGAACAGTAAGCTATCCACAATGGTGCAATAGCGGCCCTTTCATCCTGGTGGTAACAAACAGCGGTCTAACTGAACGTAGAGACCACTCAGCAGAAGGAAATTCATGTAAAGCTAGCCAGTGATCTGTGCTTGGAGCAGTCACAGACCTGAGAGAAGAACCTTCAACTGCCATGTTCCTAAGTCAATATACTTTCTAACTGTATTCTAAATACCTCTGTACTGATAAATAATGTAGCGCTCACATCTTATCCCAAACAGTTCTACTGGGAACTGTTTCTGGTGGAGGCAGAATGGAGTCTTAGCAAGCTTACAGATAGGGATCCCACAATCACTTATTCTCTGCATTCTGACCAGTTGTGGGTCTCTGGAATAGTCTACATCCATTGGAAGAAGAGTGTACAATTCTCTAAATATTGCACAAAATTCTCAAAAGCTAAAATAAATACAAAAAGGAAAAGAAATTCAAGCAGGCAACAGCCGTAAGTTCCTTGCTAAGACTATTCTTCCTCCACCAGAAATAGTTTCCCATAGATAAGGTTACCATCTTCGAGGCTCAGCTCTTTGAATCATTCTTTTCCAGGAATGTGAGCACACGCTGAGCTGCCTCATCAGCTACTGCCTACTTACGTAAGTCTGGGAGGAGAGGCCTCTTTGCATTCTGTACTATGTGCACCCCTTAAGTTCAAGGTGGCATGAATCTTCAAAACATAGTTTTCTTGAAACTTTACAGGTCTCTTAGGAGTCTCACTTGTTGTTGGTGTTGTTGTTTTTTGGTTTTTCGAGACAGGGTTTCTCTGTGTAGTTTTGGAGCCTTTCCTGGAACTCACTCTGTAGCCCAGGTTGGCCTCGAATTCAGAGATCTGCCTGCCTCTGCCTCCCGAGTGCTGGGATTAAAGGCGTGTTCAACCACCGCCCAGCCACTTTTTTCTTTAATATCAATCTTGAAATTGTGTTGAAATGGTTGAAATGAGGGTCATTTCCCTAATATTCTTGGAAGTCCTATTATTTACTAAATGAATTCAATAATAACATTATTAGCCTGTAAGACAGTAGGGCTCAAAGGAAACTCAGGGGATTCTGAAAATACATCTGACTGGAAGGTCCTCTGGGGCAGCACGTTTCTTAAGTATCAACAAAGGATTTTACAACCAAACTCTCACTCAGCTTATCCTCAGAACTGGTTTTCCAGACAGTAACTTGGACTGGAAGTAGCTTCTCCCTACAACACCTCTGCTGGAGATGGAACCCAGAAACTTAGGCATTCTGGGGAAGCACTCTACTACTATGCTAAATTTCTTAAATTTTACATCATTTCCCGAGTGATAGTCTTCATGTTTACTGATCCTTTTGTTTGTTTCTGAGTCTGATCTAACTGATGTAGTTCTGGATGTCCCAGTTCTCACTAGACAGACCAGGCTGGCCTTTAGCTTGCAGCCAGCCGTCCCTTTGCTTCTGCCTTCTGAGTGCTGGCTTACAGGCATTCACCCCCCTCCCTACCAGTCCTTTCTCTACACACTTCTCTCCCATCTTACTGTAAAAAGCAAGAATAAACTAGGCAATACCTTCAACTCTCTGGGTGGTAAGTTGCTTCTCCACATTACCCAGTGCACTACACACCTTCAACTCTCTGGGTGGTAAGCTGCTTCTCCACATCACCCAGCGCACTACACACCTTTTCTGGTTTGCACACAACTATGGTGACCGTACAATAATGAGCCTCTTTCCTTAGTTTCTAATGAGACTCCCCCGAGTTTCCTTTGAGCACTAATTGGCGACCTCATCAAAGAACATGAGTCTACAGTTTCCTTAAAACTAGAGCTTCATACTTTCACTCAAAAAAGTTAAAATAAAAACAAAAGTAAATAAAACAGGGCTACGGTTGGGGACGTGGCTCAGGGATAAAGAACTCACACAATACAAGTGAGGTTCTAGGATCTATCTTCACCACAGGAAAGAGAAAGGGAGGGGAAGGTCGAGGAGTAGAGAGGGTAAGGGGGAGGGAGGGGTGGGGAAGGGAAGACAGAAGAAGGGGGGAGGGTACATACAACCTTCGTCTCTACAACTCTATGAACTACAGCTTCCAATATACTTTTGAACCTAGGATAATGGATAGTATTGATCTGAATCAACACCAGTCTCCCATAAGGAGAATATATCAAACACTATATCGACATGAATTCCTTTTCGTTTGTTTGGTGCTGTGGGACTAAAGGCAGCAGCTCACACGTGGCAAACACTTGCTCTACACTGAACTCTACCCTCAGTCCTAACATGCATTCTTCCCCGGCATCTCACCATTTATTCTTTAAGTGGTCCTGATGGTTGACTCTAGGGCATCATACATGCTGACAATCGATCAGTCTATCACTACGCCTCACTCTCAGCCCTAGCAACATTTCTTAATATGAAAACATCAAGGACATTTATAACACAGGAATTACTATAACTAAACCTCAGTGTCAACAGGTGACTTCAAAAGAGGCACTTAGCCACTTTAAATGACCAGTGGCAAAATATAAGCAAAAATGTTAAGCAAACACCATCATTCAATAAATATATAAGTTATAGCACCTACCGACAATCAAATCAATGACATTTTCATGTGAGCAACACAGTGATTTCATTTCAAAGCACATAGATACTTGAGAATTAATTTTAACTAAGAACCTTGATTAATTCTAAGAAAATTGCATCTTGTATAGTCAAGTCACTAAGCAATCATTAAATTATTTTTAAGAGACATATTTTTTTCTACTTGAAAATTCATTTCTATAAAACTCAGGAAGAGTAACAATCTCCCAGCCTGTTAACACCAAACTGGTTTTTATTTGAGTATTTCTTACCTCTTTAAAGATACAGATGTCTAAGTTTCACATAATTATATGAATATTATAAAACTTACACAGTAGTCCCACTAACCATGTAAACCACTAGATATATCGTTTATATAGCAATTTAGAAAAAGTATCATTTTGACAGCACATCTCTAACCAGTGGCAATTTTCTCCTAATCTGTTTCCCTTTCATTTTGGCTTTGTTAACACTATTTGTACAAAAACTGTTTTATGAACCCTAAAATTCTCTTCAGGCTTTTGTTTTTACTCTTTACTTCTTTTAAGAAGCTACCAGTTATCCACAAAGTTGATAAATACCCTATTAGCTTAATTAGCTAAAAACCAGAAAGAAGACTTTTTTCTACGTACAAATGCAAGGATAAACAAATAGTGGTGTTTCTATAAACGGTATCTTACTCAGCAATGAAAGGAAGAATAAGCTGATGTTTATTACAGTATGGATGAATCTCAAAGTAAGTAAGTAAAAGAAGCAACTGGAGCACTTGAACCAGTGTGGTGGCACATGCCTATCCTCCCTGCACTCAGGAGACAGAAATCAGCTCAAATTTGAGGTCAGTCTGAGCTCCATAGCACCAGGTCAGTCTCCTGTCTTCTGTCTTCCCTTTCCCAACCCTCCCTTCCCCATTTCCCTCTCTACTCCTCGACCTTCCCCTCCCTTTCTCTTTCCCATGGTGAAGACAGATCCTAGACCTCACTTGTGCTGTGCAAGTTCTTTATCACTGTCTCAAAACAAAACCCCTAGACAAGTATCTGGGTGTTCAGTGGTAGAGTGTGTGCTTAGTGAATGTTAAGTCTGGAGGTCATTCCTTGCATCAAAAGAATGAATGAATGATGTGTGGATGAGTAAAAAAAAGGTTGCTTTCTTCTAAATTGCTGTTTTTCTCCTCACTTCTTGCTTGCAAAGAAACATTTGAAATAAGTCTTTACCTTTTGTTAATAGAGTGCATGGCGTGGAATACTAAAATTCCAATCCAATCTACTAACGTACATGGCGCTGAAGGTTAATACAATACTTTAGCTCGTCTGTCACTGTCTCCTCCTCCGAGGTTCAAACGTATGTTGGCTTGACTCCCTTGCCTTCCTTCCCTCTCTTCTTTGCTCACAATTTCTTCTTTTACTCCACATGGCCCTTCCAGGACCATTTCCCTTCTTCTACTGTAACACGTAGGATGCTGTTTTCCTGTGGGTTGTGGCCTGCTAGACTCTGTGTTTGGCATCCTGAAGCATCACAGTGTAACAATGCACACAGAAATCCCTGGGCTCGTTAAATCTGAGGAATTTTGTCTTTCATTAGTTCTGGTAAATGCCAATGTTTAGCATGGATATTCTCATACCTAGTCCATGTTTTTAATACTTCTTTTGGGTTTTTTTTTTTTCAGACAAGATTCTCATTATATGATTCAGACCAGCCTGGAATTTACTCTCTGGAACTCTAATCACCATGTCACAATCTCTTCTATTTTTCATGAGGTAGTGAACAGCTTCTAACTAGCTTTATATGCTAAGCTAATCCACCACTTATTTTTTAACTTGTTACAATTTTCATTTCTGATGCAATTGATTCCTGTTTAAATATTCCTGGTCACTTTCATAGTCTTTCATTTTATAAAAATACTTACATACTGGATATTTCTAACAGCTGAAATCTTAAAGATTATAGTTTTTTGGTGTTTCTACTGAGTCCTGATCACAGTACCTTGATTTTCACCCTTACATTTTGTGATTTTCTTTAAAAAAAAAATAAGTATTTGTTAGAGCCTTAACTATAATTATCCTATGGTAGCATATGTTCCTCCACAGAGAATCTAAGAGTATTATAGAACTATATCCACGTTTGATGAAACTTCTCCATTTGTAGAGTTTTAGAACTATGAAAATATTACAAATCGAAGCTCTAAAGTTCCAGAAAGTGAAAGCTCAGAACCAGGGATTATTAGCAGAGCTCTTACCTACACTTAGATCTGAAGCCTCTGCAGAGGGCCTCTGACCATCCTTTCTACTTTACTGTAGGACACAACAAGGTTTTTTTCTCTAGGACCCAGCCATCATGTACAGAAGGTTTACGTCAACAGAAAGGTGTTGAAGGAAAACGCTGTTGTAGGTGTTACAGCAGAAGAGGGGTAATGGTCCTGAAAGGGCCATGTGGAGTGAAAGCAACTGTGAGCAAAGAAAACAGGTTAGACAAGTGAGTCAGGCCAAAACTGGGAGGAGGAGACAATAACAAACAAGGTTAAGCTAACGTATTGTACTAACTGTAGTGCCAATCCCTACCCAACTACTCCAACAGGCAGCTGAATTTAAGTGCCTTATCACCAAGGAAGCCAGTGGGAATATGAAGGGCCGGCTTGGGGAGGGGAACTCAGATCTCTGTAATCTCCACCAGCACCTGAACCCAACTCCAGTAAAGAAAACTCATTTCAGTCCATCCCTTGTCTTCTACAAAAGGATGTGGAAAAGCCTTTGCTGGTGTGAGAATACTCTCTCTGTTGGCACTTTGAGGATGTCCTCAAAGTATTCAGTAACTTAACACCCATTTACCTAATACAATACACTTGTTTTGGTCCTACCTCCAGAGGTTTTTATTTTCTTACACATTCATCCATTTGTTTTAAAGGGCATTTTGCTTGTTTGGTAGAGGGGGGAGGTCCAATTCTTGTCTGCACACTACTGTAAATGGAATTATTATTTCAAAACTGTTTTGTAAAATTTCAGGTTGGGTTAATATTTATTATTGCTAAACTTTTAATGTTCAATATAGTTAGCAAATTGTCAAGAGAAATGATAATCCAGATCTTGGACTATTATTATCTCACCTTAGAAAGCTTGTATCTTCTGCAAATCTGTTCCAATGCTTGCAGCTTTCAGTCACTGGTCAGCACAGTTCTAACAACCAGAAAAGGCTCAGAATTAATTCTGTAAACGGTATAGAAAAGATTTTACAGCACATCTAACACTGTTTCCCATACTTTTCATTATAGAGAGTTACAAATTACATTCTCTAGCATAATCAAATACAGACAAAACTAAAAAATCCCTACCCAGCTAATCCAATAGACAGCTAAATTTAAAAAGTGCCTTATTGCCGGGCGGTGGTGGTGCACACCTTTAATCCCAGCACTCGGGAAGCAGAGCCAGGCAGATCTCTGTGAGTTCGAGGCCAGTCTGGGCTACCAAATGAGTTCCAGGAAAGGCGCAAAGCTACACAGAGAAACCCTGTCTTGAAGCCCCCCACCCACCCAAAAAAAAGTGCCTTATCATCAAGGAAGCCAGTGGGAATATGAAGGGGAACTCAGATCACTGTAATCTCCACCATCACCTGAACAAAACACCAGGAAAGAAAACTCATTTCAGCCCATCCCTTGTCTTTTACAAAAGGATGTGGAAAGCCTTTGCTAGTGTAAGGATATTTTCCTCTCATTAGTCTGGCAAATGTTAGTTCTGTTATTTCACAGAAAAACAAAAACACAACTTTGAAACATCATAAAGAACATCTGGGTTTTTGCTTTTGACAACATCATTAAAAACTGTACATGCTAGAGTTCTTTTCTTTTTTAATGTTAATATTTGTGTGTGGGTGGGGGAGGGATTGTGTCTCAGGTATGTATATGGAGGTCAGAGGACAACTATGAAGTTGGTTCTCTCTTTCCATGTTTTTGTAGGTTCCAGTGATCAAGCTCAGCTTGTCAGGCTTGAACGGTAAGCATCCTACATGATGAGCCTACATGACAACCAAGTTTTGTTCTTTTTGACCCTGCCATACTTTCAATTCAAATCTTTTTACTCAGCCATTTGGGAAAATCTAATATTTATCTCTACATCAATAACAGTTTGTGTATACATCCCTGTGCTGGCTAGTTTTATGTCAACTTGACACAAGCTAGAGTCACTGGAAAGGAGAGAAACTCAATCGAGAAAATGCCTCCATAAGATCTGGCTGGAGGGCATTTTCTAAATTAGTGATTGATGAGGAGGGCCCAGCCCACTGTGCGTGGGGGCATCTCTAGGTTGGTGGTCCTGGTTCTATAAGAAAGCAGGCTGACCAAGCCATGAAAGCAAGCCAGTAAGCAGTATTCCTTCATGGCCTCTGCATCAGCTTCTGCCTCCAGGTTCCTGACCTGTCTAAGTTCCTGTCTTGATTTCCTTCAATGATGAACAATGATGTGAAAGTGTGAGCCAAATAAACCCTTTCTTCCCCAAGTTGTTTTTGGTCATGGTGTTTCATTACAGCAATAGTAATCCTAACTAAGACAATCCCCTCTCAGAAATCAGGAAAAACTTACACCTCTCTCCTTTAGTACACTGCTCTTGCATGAAGAACATATAAACCACCAATCTGGAGTCCACATCTTCATTTTCCAAGCAGCCACTACAGGTTTAAACTGAACCTCAGCTCCTGATGTTCTTTCTTCTTCAAGGTGGATGCTTATCCTGCAGTAATGTATAATAATAATGATAATAATAATAATAATAATAATGATAAACAATTTAGGCTGGGAGTCACATGGACCTGGGTTTAAATCATAAGTCTCCTACTTAATACCTACATAAACTGAATCAAATTACTTGAAAAACTCTCTGAACCTATAAAAAAAACATAGGTTGCAATGTTTAGATCAAATGACACAACATCAATGAAAAAATAAATGCCAGCATACCATTAAACTGCAGTATAAATTTTCATGTCCCTCCACCCCCAATTTTCTTCCCTACTCTTCTCCTGCCTCTTTCTCCCCCCTCCTCCCTCTGTCTCAAGAGGTTCTTGCTCTGTAACCCAGGATGACCACAAGGTCACCATTTGCCTACCACCACCTCACCAGTGCTGGGGGTTACCAATGTGTGAGGGCACCTCTGACTCAGGGAACTACTATCATGACTGCCGCTCTTCTATATAATTTTGTATAATTTTTACTTAATTCAATCTGTCCAAAAGGCCTTTCCAGAGTAAATTTTCTTAAGTCAGAGACTTGATAAACTTGCCCTGAATGATTATCAATATTCAGCAACACAAAATATACCTAGTAGTGTATATACCACTCTCCAAAAAGCAACACACCCAAACTCTACTGCCCAACAAACCACACACCATTCTATAGTCCAAATCTATGTCTAAAAACCACTAGAAAGTTCCTTTTAGGGCTGGAGAGATGGCTCGGTGGTTAAGAGCACTGCTTGCTCTTCCAGAGGACTCAGGTTCAATTCTCAACACCCACATGGCAGCTCACAACTGTAACTTCAGTTCTAGGGGACCTGACATCCTCACACAGACATATATGCAGGTAAAGCCCCCAATGTACTAAAAATAAAAATAAAATAAAAAAAGGAAAGGTCCTTTTAGTGTGTGGTGATATTCCCAAAGTGTAAAAAGGTAGTGTAAAAATTCTTTTAGTTCTTTTCCAGTTTTCTTTTATCATTTATTTAATTTTGTGGTCGAATATGTAAATACGCATGACTCTGAGGTCAAAATATAAGCAATCTTAAGGGAAAGCTCTTTTATTGTTGGCATCTTCTCCTGCCTTTGAGTATTCTATGTATTGTTCCTCTGGAGAAAGGGTGATTTGGAAGGGCACCGCCTACCTAGAGACTGTCCTATTATTTATTGTTTTGCTGCACTACACTACAGTATATCCAGTCAATCTCCTATAATGGGTACTTGAAATGTTTCTAATTCTTTAATTAATTGTGATGGCTAACATTAAATGTCAACTTGGTGAGACATGACTCAGGGAGTCCTGTGAGGGAGTTTCCAGAAAGGACTAGGAAGAGGGGAGCCAACTCTCCCTCAGAATGAGCCACCTTCCTACATTAGCCCAAATATAGGGAAGAGAGGAACAGGCAGTGTGGGTGGGGCTGCTTTTGCTTCTTGCTAGTGAGTATGGCTGCTGCTGCTGCTGCTAGTGCCACCATATTTCAGAGTTCAGACTTTTGCTTCTTTGGCCTTCCAGAATTGAAATCCAGAGATCCTCCAAGAATCTTCCAGGCCTTGAGCACCAAATTAGGACAGAGGTACCCAGTTAAAAGATCGAATACCTACTGGGTTCTTAGCCTCTCCAGCATACAGACAGCCAGTTTGAACTACCCACCTGCTAACATGTCAGTTACCTGAATGAATCTTTTAAAATGTATGTTCATTTTGCTGGTTCTGTATACCAGGGCACCCTGTCTAACACAAGCAGTGCTCAGGGACCAACAGTCCAGACCCGGGAGAGTGTACTTCTTAGTGCTTTTAGAATAGATTACTAAAAGCTGAATGCCTATGCTAAAGGACACATGCATGTGATCTCCTGGATATTGCAGGATTCCTTCCCAGATACTTTGTGTTAATGTACCCACGTTTATCAGCAATGTACCCATGTGCCTATTTTCCCACTAGCTGAACAGCAGAACTTCTAGATTTTGCTGAGAATTGCTTGAGCGCAGCTTTAATTTTGTGTGTATATACATTTGTAGGCATGAAGTTCATTTTGGTGATCTCTGCTATCATTCCATGCCTTAAGTTTTTGAGACAGGAATGCTCACTGATCCCAGGGTTCACCGACAGGCTAGGCTGGTTGGCTGGCTGGTTAGCTCCAGGCATCCTCCTATCTCTACCATGCCCCTTCTCCTTAGCCCCTCACTTCTCCCAGGGCTGACGTTGCAGAAACAAGCTGCTCTTCCTGGCTTTTATGTGGTTGCTGCTCCAAACCTAGGTCCTAACGCCTGCATAGCAAGCACGTTACCAACGGAGCCATCTTCCCAGCCCTCATGAGTCCCATTCTGAAGAGCACAGCTGTCAATGAACTTCTTTTTGTGTGACTGAAGCTGGGACCTCTTTTATCCTGCTTCATCTGATTTCTCTTCCTGTGAGGTCTCTTTTTAAATCTTTGGTCCATGATTTGCCTAGGTTTTCAGAAACTGGTTTTGACTAACATTAGCTTCAAACATTTCCCCCCTTCAGCATTTGTCTTTGCTTGTATCTTTCACCATGTAAATACTTTTCTTCAACACACTGGGATTTATCCTGATTTCCTCGCCCGTGAGTCATGGTTATAAAAACCCTGGCTTATGCTTTCATACTTTAGCCAGGTTGTACCACAGCTGTTTGGCTCAGTGTTGCTATGGAGATGTCTGTTGCTAGCCTCTTTTCTTCCTGGAAACCCAAGGGAAACTTGCTTCGTTGTCCTGAAAGGTTCACTAGGCTCTAACTTGAAGCCGAGCACTTTGGACCAAGGTTCCTAGGACACAGGCTCTCTCTTTTAAAATGGGCGGGAGGGGAGGCTTTGACTACAGAGTCGGTCGTGCTAGGCCACCACTGTGCCGCTGACACCTCCAGTCTGAAGGTCTTAGTTTAGTATGAACACCTGAGTCTTCTCTATTTAAAGAATGCTTCCTTAGATAGAAGTTTACATACCAGCCCTACGATTGCTCTTCTTCTTAGGATCTTCAATCTTTCATCTTACATCTTAATAACTCCTATAGAGTCATGATGTGACTTTGAAGCAGAACACCTACCTAAAATATAAGGCTCTGGGTTCAATCCTTAGCATAATACACATCTGTCTCCATCTCTTTGCTGTGTGCACACACACATTTGTGTAACTTTTTATTCCCTTCTTCTTCTTCTTCTTCTTCTTCTTCTTCTTCTTCTTCTTCTTCTTCTTCTTCTTCTTCTTCTCCTCCTCCTCCTCCTCCTCCTCCTCCTCCTCCTCCTCCTCCTCCTCCTTCTCCTCTTCCTCCTCCTCCTCCTCCTCCTCCTCCTCCTCCTCCTCCTCCTTCTTCTTTTTTGGCTGTTTTCATGACTTCTGTTAGTGTCCCTAACTTAGTGTGATCTTTTCTCCCTTAGGTACCTCAGGGTTTAGCTTCATTTTTAAAAGATCTATTTTCTTAGTTCAGAAAATTCATCTTCACATCTTTTTTGTTTTTGCTCTTTTGGATGTACATGTCTGCAAATGTTTTTCATCCAGGAAAGAGTATTGCACTGTAGTTTTCTTTAGCTCTGCTACTGAATGTTCTAAGCAGTTTTATTGGCAGCTGAAATGTTTGGACTTCCCATTCGCTTTCTACTGAAGTAACTTGACATGAATGTTGTCTGCCATCTTCTGTTCATTTTTGAAATGATTTCTTTTTCCTAAACCAGACGACAGTAAAGACAGACAGGAAGGAGGGATGTGAATGGCTTACTGATTTTAGTCCAGTGGTACTTCATTAACGGATTGTGTGTTTGTTTTCTCTTGGTTACTTTCATCAATGACCCCCTTCTGGGTGGGAGGCAGGCTTACCCACAGTCTACTCAGCTTCAACAGACCCTTGACTTCTTCCACCTCTTCTTGTTGACCACCATCTCACTACCTGGGGGCTCCATGCTCATTCCTTCAAGGCTCCCCCCTTTTCCTAGAATCAGTACATTTTTGAGACTGCCTCTTGGGCACACATACTGTTAGGTCTAACAGGTCTCACATATCTCAGTATTTCCTTGGGTCTTCTATCCTGCATGGCAATCATTTTTGCCCACAGAGCCAGCTTCCTGCCCTTTTATTTTTCTTACATCTTTTTTAGTTTTCTGTATGACGGCTGTTCGTGTCCTTGAGAAAATAGATATTTTAAAAATTCTTCACTGTGAATTTAACTTATACAATCTCCTTCATCTAAATACTTTTCCGCCTACCTTCTGCCTTGTCTTACTCTTTTTAGGGGGTTGTGGGCACTGTTAGGAATTGAACTCGAGCTTTACACCATGCTTGGGAAGTGCTCTATCACTGAACCACATCTCAAGCCTCTCCCTTCATCTTGTACTAAGATGTGAAACATTTACATTTTATTAGTACACCCTAGCCCTCCCTATTCTGTTATTAACAACTATTTATATTATCATTACTGTCCTCTACTATTCATACTTATGCTGCATGTCCTTTATGTAACAACTTGAAATTCCTTTTTTTGACAAACCTGATGCACACCTAACACTCACATCTGGGACATCAACTACATAAATTTCTCCCCGAATCAGGCTCTGTCATCACTGGGTGTCCTAGGCTTCAGTTACAAGATTGCCCATTTAGCAGACTGCACAGGTTAAGGACTGCCACTTACTTTCAACACCAGTTACAGAACCTAGGTTGTTACCTACACTTCTGAACAACCAGTTATGAATTAGAGGTTTGCAAAACACACCCACTAGGGGCCAGTAATCTGCTAGAACTTACCAAACTCAAGAAAGTGTCTTTGTATTGTAGTGTGGCCCATGTAGGAAATAACATACGAAGGTAAAAACAGTCCACTCCAAAAGTCCTGGCCTCAGGAAAAATAACCATAGCCCATAACCAAATCTACAGATCCGTCCCCACCTCCCGCCCTGGTTTTTGTCTCATCCTTTCTATAACTTATAGCACTTCTATGGGCAAGGCAGAGGCAAACTGAGAAAGTCTATTTCACCAGATTTTGCCAAAACTACAAATGAATTCACATTTCCATAAACTTACATATATAAATGTCTTTTTTTTTTTTTCTTAATGTGGGGTTAGGGCAAGTCTTGAGACCCACAGCCAAGTTTTACGGCAGAAAATTCCAGTAACGCTAGCATCAATATACTCTGAAGTCTCTGACTTAGGACACCCAAACAGAAAGGATCTATAGAACAAAGGGTAAGGATGATGGGCAAAGCCTCCAGGCCCTGCCTAGACTCATGCCCATCCCAGCACTTCCATGCACTATCCAGGAACACCATCACTTAGGGGTTTTATGGGGGTTCAGCTATGTTGGCATGAGTTGATTAAATAATTGCCACTAGGGACTAAATTCAAAGATTCTTTCACTAGGGAAGGGAGTGACTCCTGGAAGTTCCAGTTAGTCTGTGCTTGTGCTAGTGCACTACAGTGCACGCACAAGGTTAAAGGACAGCCTCGAATGCTCTTCCTTGGGGACCACGCATCTTGTTGTTGAGACAGGGTCTCTCGATGTCTAGAGCTCAACAAGTAGGCTAGGTTGCTGGCAAGGGGGCTCCAGGAACCCACAATATCTGCCTCCTTAGCAGTGGGCTTCCAAGTTTGAGTCACTAAATCCAGCTCTTTTACTTGGGTTTTGGGGACTGAGTGCCTCTCTTCATGCTTCCAAGTTTGAGTCACTAAATCCAGCTCTTTCACTTGGGTTCTGGGGACTGAGTGCCTCTCTTCATGCTTACAAGGTAAGCACTTTTTAGTTGAGCTATCTCCCCAGCCCTAGAAGTTCTGTATTTGATGACATTGTTGGTTCATCAGGCAATCATCCCCAATCTTACAATCTTCTTTCCTGGTAGCTAGCTTACATTTCCTGGAAGGTGCCATGCAGGCTGCCGAGGGGGAAAAGTCATTAAGTATTACCCACTTGTGGAACCTGTGAGCTATAACATCTGGCCTGAAAGGCGTGACCATTGGTACAGTAGTGGCATAAATATTATGGGGTTAACCGACAACTTTCTGCTTGGACTTAAGACCCATTTCACAGCAGGAATGTCTGGTACTTTAAAACTAGGCAAGAACCCGTGGCTAGGGAGATCATATGTCCTACCACTATTATTTTGCTAAAGGAACATGGCATCAAACTGCCTTCTACATACTTATCCTTATATCCATATACCAGTGTTAACTCTCACCCCTTATTATTTCTTTATATAGTGGATAGAAGTTAATACAAAGACTCCCAACTGGTCAAGTTCAGAGAATAAGTTAACTGTGGAGTGCTCAGACCTAAATGGGACTTCTACACCACACCCCTTACCACCATCCCTCATGACTCAGGGAACACTGCAGGAAAAAGATTCATAAAGATTTTAATGGCCAGAGGTCTGGGAGCCTGCTATGAAATGGATATATCTTCTGAACATGACAAAGCCACTGCACTCATGACCTCATAGTAGCTGTGATTGTGGGCACAAGATATGCATAAGTTCAAGCCAATCAACACTCCAGCATGGAAAGGGGAGGAATGCATGAGGCTCCACCCCTAGCCAAGGTGCTATGGACAATAGATAGTTTCTGGGAGAGGAAGAATAAGTCTTCTTCAGTGACATAGGCCAGGGCAAGTTGCCTATATGCCAGTGGATGGTAACGTATACCCCATACACCTATGGGCAGTACTAAAAGGACTGAGTGGGAAAAAGAGAATGGATGGGGATGAGTTGGAGGAGGTAGTGAGGATCGATATGATCTAACTCAATTACATTGTATTTGTGTATGAAATTACCAAAGGACAAAACAATTTAAATTCATTTATGACTTTCTGTGACTATAAACTTCATGCAATTTCTTCAACAAAAGAACCTATCAATCAGAATAACTTGAATCCATGTTCCTAAGACATGGCTACTCATATTCAGATCAGGCACAGTACTTTCATTCCTCTAAAACAGACTTCCTGACAGTGGATTATACTTTTCCTATATTATCAGACTACATAACTCTAAAACCATTATTTCCATCTTTTAATATTGGAGCTGTCACAAAATATATTTAATGCTTACAACTTGATTTTATGTTGAACATTTTCCAAATCATTTACTGTTTGAAATTTGTTCTCTAGTATATCCCTTCAGGAAGCATTGAAATAATAAATCTGAAATCGTTTTGTGATTGAACTTTTTGGGAGACCACATTGGCCAGGAACTTACTATTTAATAGAGAATGACCTTGAACTCTGACCTCCCTAACTCAGGCTCCTTAGTGCTAAGATTATAGGTATACCACCATATCCAGCAATGTCCTAAAATTCTTAAAGGACAGTCTGGTGATATGAATTACTGTATTTCCTTTAATAGTTTTAAAAACTGTTGCTTTATTATCTAGAATAAAATGTTGCTGCCCAAAGCACCAAATCCATGTGATATTTTTTTTTCCAAGTTACTTGGTTTTTTTTTTTTTCCATGACTGAAAAGTCTCACTTTTAAAATCCAACCATTTTACAAGACTACATCTCAGTGTTAAGTGTTCTGGGCTGAGTTCCAGATTTAGGGTGCCTTTATCCTTCTTTAGTGTTAAGTGTTCAGGAATTGTAGCTCTGACAGTTGTTGTAGTCCAATGCTTTGCTTTACAGGTTTTATTATGACAAAATGAGCCTAAAGTTTACCATTTAAGCCACTTCCCAGTTTTCAATCTACCAACATTAAGTATACAATGTTATATAACCACCACTGAACTTCGGTTTACATGAGGGAAACTCTTTACTTGGCTGCCTGTCCTGTCCTGTTTTTTTGTTTGTTTTTGTTTTTTAGTATAGTCTCTGACTTGCTTGGAACTCACAGAGAGATCACCTGCCTCTGCCTCCCAGGCTCTGGGATTAAAGGTGTGCACTACCATTCCAGCTTTTGTCTTTTTTAGTTTTAAAAAAGACATTGAGTTCCTACTTCTCCTTTTTCTCTTATTGTACCGTCTGTGGTGCATATTTATCATTTTCTGATTTGTCACTAAAAAGGCCTCCTCTTCTCAAACATTCCCTGGGTTCTATCAGCCTCACTTGTCAGCCTCGTATGGTGTGGCTCTACTACTTCTGAGATGGCGTTCTTTCTGGTTTATGTGTTTCTTTAAAGGATTTCATCTTACACTAGACACACTGGCTCACACCTGTAATCTGAGCGTTATGGAGACAGAGGCGGGAGGACCAAGTCCAGCCAGTCTCAGCTACAAAACACACGAATCAGGAACAACAGAAGGATTCCACCTTCACTACAATTTCTCTAAGCTGAAATACTTAAGATTATCAATTTCTATGGTATCTTTTCATAATATATGATCTAATGCATGAATTTTTATTTTTTCTTATGATAATCTGTTATATATTGACATAGTTTCCTGGATTGAAACAGGGCTCCTGTGTTAGTTTTATGGATGAGTTGGGGTTTTTGAAACTGTATTGCCCAACTGACCCCTGAGTTGTTTCCAGTTTTGGTGGTAGTGACAAACAAAACTGCTGTAATTATCTACAGAGAAACAAATACAGGTTTTCATTTCTTGAGAGAAGAACATCATCATCCTAAGAGAAATGCAGATTAAGCCTGCTGTAAGATATCACTCTCTCTCTCTCTCCTGTAACAGCAGAAATAAAAAACAAACAATGACAGCGCCAAATGCTGGCTGCAGCTTTCTATGCACAGATGCATTTCACCCAGGATCTGATGGCTGTGGTCGTGTGCAGATGCACCTCACCCAGGACCTGATGGCTGTAGTAGTGTGCAGATGCACCTCACCCAGGACCTGATGGCTGTAGTCATGTGTAGATGCACCTCACTCAGGACCTGATGGCTGTAGTAGTGTGCAGATGCACCTCACCCAGGACCTGATGGCTGTAGTCATGTGCAGATGCACCTCACCCAGGGCCTGATGGCTGTGGTCGTGTGCAGATGCACCTCACCCAGGACCTGATGGCTGTAGCAGTGTGCAGATGCACCTCACCCAGGACCTGATGGCTGTAGCAGTGTGCAGATGCACCTCACCCAGGACCTGATGGCTGTGGTCGTGTGCAGATGCACCTCACCCAGGGCCTGATGGCTGTAGCAGTGTGCAGATGCACCTCACCCAGGGCCTGATGGCTGTAGTAGTGTGCAGATGCACCTCACCCAGGACCTGAGGGCTGTAGTAGTGTGCAGATGCACCTCACCCAGGACCTGAGGGCTGTAGTAATGTGCAGATGCACCTCACCCAGGACCTGAGGGCTGTAGTCATGTGCAGATGCACCTCACCCAGGGCCTGATGGCTGTAGCAGTGTGCAGATGCACCTCACCCAGGGCCTGATGGCTGTAGCAGTGTGCAGATGCACCTCACCCAGGGCCTGATGGCTGTAGCAGTGTGCAGATGCACCTCACCCAGGACCTGAGGGCTGTAGTAGTGTGCAGATATGCACCTCACCCAGGACCTGAGGGCTGTAGTCATGTGCAGATGCACCTCACCCAGGGCCTGATGGCTGTAGTAGTGTGCAGATGCATTTCACCCAGGGCCTGATGGCTGTAGTAGTGTGCAGATGCACCTCACCCAGGACCTGAGGGCTGTAGTAGTGTGCAGAGGCACCTCACTCAGGAGCCGAAGGCTGTATTGTTTGCACTATACATTAGCAACAGCAGCCTTGTCCTTGCTGTGCAATTTTTTTTTTCATTCTCACAGGTTGATTCTCCAATTATCCACACTTTTTTCACTAGACATAAAAGTTATCCCTAAAAACCCTTTCAAAAGGTTGAAACTCAACCCACCACCATGGTCACACCACAATGTACAGACCATTCTGGTAGTTCCAATTTTTCACAAGGATAAAGTTATAGGAGAGTATAACTCTGATTTAATTTCCTCAGGACTCTCCTAGAAAAGGTCAACATAGACTTCCTTGCTGATGCATCTTGGCAAGGTGCTTCTTGAAAAATGATGCAAACCTACCTGAATCAGTTACTAAGGACTTTTATTTTCTTATATCCCAGAGGTATTTATCTTGGAAATTTAAAAAATAATTTCACTGATTCCCTATGTCCTTTATTTTTACAAGTTCTTGATGTTTTCTTTCAAAGAAGCTGCTTTTCCTTGTTCTTTTGTGTTCTTTTCTATCTGGTATTTATTGCCATTGTTATTTACTTGCAAGAAAGAAATAGACTATGAAAATACACACTTTCTGCACCAGTGTGTCCAACCTTTTGACACTGCAATACAATCCTGTCGATTACAAACTCCATTAAGCTGCTGTAAGATATTGGGTAATCAAGTTTAAAACAATAGCTATCCTAGGCCTCAGTTTGGACACCTAACTGTACAGCCTTAAAAAGTCTTCATCATACCTCTCCACCAAAGTTTTCATTTGAGATATACTTTAAATGAGCAAACATTTATCACACATAACATTCATCATTACTCTCAATAAGAAGTATTTCCTTTCAAGGACTCCCTGCTGGCTTAATTAACTGAATGAACCTGTCTACACTTCAAGGGGCTGAGCCTGGCACTATAACCCAAGGATATATAAGCTCTCCTCCTCTTGTTTTAGTTGACTTTTTTTTTTTTTTTAATTTATTTTAATTTATTTTGCAATACAATTCAGTTCTACATATCGGTCACGGATTCCCTTGTTCTCCCCCCTCCCGTCCCCCTCACCTTCCCCCCAACGCCCCCCCCCCCATTCCCATCTCCTCCAGGGCAAAGCCTTCCCCACAGACTGAGGTCAACCTGGTAGACTCAGTCCAGGTAGGTCTAGTCCCCTCCTCCCAGGCCGAGCCAAACAATCCTGCATAGGCCCCAGGTTTCAAACAGCCAACTCATGCAATGAGCACAAGATCTGGTCCCACTGCCTGGATGCCTCCCAAACAGATCAAGCCAATCAACTGTCTCACCCATTCGGAGGGCCTGATCCAGTGTGGACCCCTCAGCCATTGGTTCATAGTTCATGTGTTTCCATTCATTTGGCTATTTGTCCCTGTGCTTTATCCAACCTTGGTCTCAACAATTCTCGCTCATATAAACCCTCCTCATTCTCGTTAATTGGACTCCCAGAGATCCACCCAGGGCCTAGTCATGGATCTCTGCATCCAGATCCCTCAGTAGTTGGATGAGGTTTCTAGCACAACAATTAGGGTGTTTGGCCATCCCATCACCAGAGTAGGTCAGTTCGGGCTGTCTCTCGACCATTGCCGGCAGTCTGTTGTGTGGGTATCTTTGTGGATTTCTGTGGGCCTCTCTAGCACTTTGCTTCTTCCTGTTCTCATGTGGTCTTCATTTACCAAAATGTGGTACATATACACAATGGAATACTACTCAGCAGAAAAAAACAATGGCATCATGAGGTTTGCAGACAAATAGATGGATCTAGAAAAAATCATCCTGAGTGAGGTAACCCAGACTCAGAAAGACAAACATGGTATGTACGCACTCATAGCAGGATACTAGACATGAAACAAGGATGAATTGTCTGCTACTCACATCACCAGGGAGGCTACCCGGAAAACAGGACCCCAAGAAAGACACAGGGATCGCCCAATGACAGAGAAATGGAATGAGATCTACATGAACAGCCTGGACATGAGTGGGGGTAATGAAAGGCGAGGGTCGAGGGAAAGAGAGCTTGGGGGAGCGGGAGATCCCAGCTGGATCAACAACAGAGAGGGAGAACAAGGAATAGGAGACCATGGTAAATTAGTTGACTTTTAAACAAAGCAAAAAACCCACTAATTCTGGTCAGATTTGTTGGTCTAGGTCCTAATCCCTGCATGTGTCAGGTGGAGACGCTCTCAAGTCCCAATCTAGTCCCAACCCTGGCCTCAAGGCTAATCCAGTAGAAGAGAAAACTAGTCTGGACTATAGTTAAGACCCAGTCTCAAAAACAAAAGAAGCAAACAATCACCGATAGTGATACACATGGATAATGCCAGCATTCAGGAAGCTGCCAACCCAGGAAACATAGCAAGATTTTATTTGATCATTCTTCCACTAGCTCAACTACCTGTCCTGCTATTTTCTATCCTTGTTTTAAGTCTTCTATGTCCCAAGTTGGTCTGGACCTCATGATCCTCATGCCTCAGCCCAGGATTACAGGCATGAGCAAACATGCCTGGCTTGCTGCTAGTAGCTTAGTGATTAACTTTAAGATTAGCTATTCCTGGGCAAAGGAACAAAGTATCAGCAGAAATTTTTTTTTGAGAAGTCCAAATGGTATTTGACGTTCTTTTTACAACTAAGGTCCTTAAAAAAACAAACAAACAACAACAACAAAGCCCACATTTACTGTGTGTATGTCATGCATGTGGAGATCAGAAGGCAACTTGTGGAAACTGGTTCTCTCCTTCCACCATGTGGGTCCTGGAACTGAACTCAGGTTCTCAGGCTTGGTAGCAGGCACCTTAATCCACTGAGCCATCACTTAGGCCCCAAGGCCAGCATCTTAAAACTTACTTTTTTCTAGATTTACAGAACTCAGGATAGCTATCTTTGGATGGTATCAAAGTATAGATCAAGGATTTGTAATCTTATTCTCTAACTGAAAATAAATCATCTTTAACTGGCTCAGAAATCTTGTGTTTTTACCAAAAAAACTACAAGGACTGGACTAGGAGACTAAAGTTGATTGGAGCCTCAAGGCTAATCCAGTAGAAGAGAAAACAAAACACAGGCTCTGGGTAATGGAGACCCCACTCAGCATGGAAGACTTACTGCCCCTTGCTTCTCCCTTACCTCTCTAGAAAAGCTCTTTGCACCCAAATTCTTCTCTAAATGGTCTTTGCTGGTGGCAGCTTCCCATCTTCTTTGGTTTCTGTCTTTGCAAATCTTTTTCTGACCTGAGTCACTGGAGAGCAGCCAGACCTGGATCAAGGAACAGCACTAATTACTTCCAAAGGAATGTACTTCTTAGTATTGGGAACCACTGCTGCAAACACACGTGAAAAGTACAAAGCAAGTTCTATGTCCACAAGTAAATAAGAGGCCATGTACATGACATCTGAGGGGCACACAGCCTACCCACATGAATGGTACCAAAAGTGATAAAATTATTATATGAATTTGTGTGACTATGTAAAACTAACATGAAATAAATGAAGGCACAAAATTCAACTATTACCACTTGCAAATATTTGTCTTCTAACAAAATAGAAGACATTTCATCATTCCATTTAGGAAGGTGATATATATAAACACGGCACAAAGCAGCCACATTGGTTCATAAGGTGGAGCCGCACAGTGAGAGTGGAAGAAGGGCAGGAGTATGGGTCCCTGAAGGCTGTGTGCAACATGAGCACCTGATAGCTAATGTTTTACATAGGAAAGAGAAAGTTTATTCTCAAAGACCACATTTACTTTTAGTATCTCTATCTTGGTAGCCAAACTGTAGCTTAATTAAAATAAATTCCAAGCTAAGGAATATAGGATTTATCATGAATACAGTGGCATATACATTGTTTTGCTTTACTAAGACAGAATCTCACTATAGACTACACAAGCCTCAACACTGGGATCTTCCTGCCTCAATCTCCCTGGGAATTGAGGCCTGCACTGCCACACCCAAGATAAAATGCTAAATTTAGAAAGAAGGAGAAAGCAGAAAGACAAAAGGAAAGCCATTACAGGGATTGCAGCTATAGACAGGTTAAGTGAGACAAAAGGAAGAATTTAATTTTAAATCCAAGCCACATGGAAGATGCCCATATCAATGATGAAGATAACATAGGAAACATGAGGGAAGAAGTATGTACATAGTAAGATTGGTCAAGACTATCAGAAATGTATTTTTAGTGCTCAAGCAAAAATTTAACATATAGGTCTCCCTTGCACTAAAGTGTTAGTTTAAGAACAGGAACAAATGAGATTGCGAGGGCAGAAGTTAAAGGTTGACCAGGAAAGGATTCCTCTATGCTTTAAGAAAAGCAAAGCAACAAGGACGACAAAGACTGCCCAAGAAGCTGTACATTGAATCCCCGTACCTAGAGGGACAAAAGCCAAACAGAGCTGGGATGTAGATGAGAGAGCAAGTGCTTGCCTAGCATGTAGCTCATGTACTAGGCCCTGAGGGTGATCTAAGTACTGTGAGAGGAGGGACAATAGGTCAAATATATAATACTTCTCAAACTTCTTTTTTAAGCTAAACGAGCTCAAGTCTAAATATCCTACTATGTTTTAGCACACTGGTTTACAGGAATTCTTGTGACTTTTATTATTTATTTGGGTGCTGAATATAGAACCCAGGATCTTGTGCATGCTAAGCACATGCTCTATCAATAAGCCATACTCTCAACCCTTTAAAATTAATCAATGCTAGAAATACCTTAATATGAATTGATGATATAAACTACCATTTTTGGGAACAACTGAATTTATAGAAATATCTGTATACTCAATTTTAATTTAGAACATTTAGCCATGAACTTTCTGGTTTCAATCAACAGACTCCATTATGGGAATAAACAATGCAACTAAAAACAAAGATTTGGAACTGTAAAGGTCAAAACGACCTCTTTATGGCAGTCACCTAATCAATGAAACCATTACATTTTAAAGACCTCTCTCACAGCTCAGTTTTCACATGTTCTAGCCTTTGTCCTAAAACTTCTTGCAAATTAAGATGGCCACTGGCACAGCAAAGAGGAATTTAGACTTTTCTCCCATTGCTACCCACAGCCAACCTATATACACATTTGTCCTTTACCAAGTTGTTTCCTAACTTTTTTTAAAAACAGGAAAAAGTAAGGCAGTGGATATATGGACCAGTAACACTGATACTTAGTTTGATTATCAACTCATACTTTCTTTTTTCAAGAAAATACACCTCTTTAAAAAAAAAAAAAATTTAGTATGGATTGTGGCTTTAAAAAGTAAATTAAGAAATTTGGGGGTTTTGTTGTTGTTCCTGGCTTTATTTCTGTCACAAAATACCCTCCTCCTGCGCTGTTGACCCAGGTGAAGCACCAGTTAACCTTGACTATTGAGAACTAAAGTAAAGGCTCTGAGGGAAGTCTCAGCTTCTCATGTGTATCAAAACTGCTACAGTTAATCACAAAATATTTGTCTCTAACTGGCTAGATTTTCAGATCTGGCAGCTTCTTTCAAATGAAAGACAACGAATGCTTTCTACACAAGGGGAGGGAGGTGGGAGTCTTAATTTTTTTCAAGAGCGGAAGAACGGGAAGAGCAAAGTGCAGTGTCTTGTTCTTCCCAGCCCCACGGCAAACTCCAATTCTCCTTTAAAAAATGTCCTGCTCAATGATGACATCACCAGGCACAGTAATGATAGATCCAGAAATTCACAAATCTGTTGTGGATTTTTTTTATTTTGGTTGTGGCTAAGTTGTTGGGATTCTGCCACACTCCAGCCACATGACTGCACATGCGCAGTTCAGGAGCTAGACAAGGGGTCTTGCGTCTTATGTCATCAGTGTACACTGGTGATCATGTACTCGCGGCCTGGTCACACAATCAGTGCATGAGTGGTGTAGCTCTGTAGGCCCACCTGCGCCTTAAAGAGCCGTGACTCAGACCCTACCCTCTCTCTATTCTGTTCCTTCTTCCCCCCACCATCTTTTCCTCTCTCTGCACATGCTCCTTTCTCAGACCTGGTTCTTTTGTCTCCCCCTTCCTTCCTCCTAATAAAGCTCTGCTACTAGGTAGTCATGGCCATGCCTCATGACCTGTTCTTGTGGTAACCAGCACCCCCACCAGCACTACTTATCATTTATTTCATTGGTGCCATGACTTGGATAGGCTTTTCTGGCGCTCTGCATCTGGGGCTCAGCATCTGGAAACCTATACCGTGGTTCATTAGACCTGCAACTGCCCACTCTGCTTTTTTCATTTGCAAAGCTGCCAGACCACTCTGTACACCACACATGCTGCCAAGATTGGTGAGACCCCTGCCATTTCCTGTGACTGTAGCCTGAGCTATACTCCTCGCACTGGACCCCTGGGGGTTCCTCACTGCATACCAGGACACATTCTATCTTAATGAAGTATTGGATGCTGTCGAGGCTCCTGGGGGGGCCCTCCAGTACGTATGCCCCAGCCCTTGCCCTTTTCATGACGATGATTGGGTAATTTGTGCTGTTAATGCCCGTCCACAGACTGCCTATTCTCAAGGACACTTGAAATAGGAGCCTGGGGATCCCGTTTGTTATTTTAATTTTTTATTTTTTTCTCTCTCTCGGTTGCAGCCATGGGACACGGGGGCTTCCTTCTCGTGGTTACATTCCTCCTCTGACAAATGCCTTAAATATCCCAGATACTAGTAAATTTGGCTGCATAACGGCTGCTTCAACCCCGATATTTCATGGGAATTGTCTAACATCTGCCAGAAAATGGGCAAATGAAAAGAGTTACCTTATCCCCACGCTTTTACCTAAGCTCTAAACCTTCCCTTTCTGATTCTCTCTCCTGAGTACGTGCATTCCTAAACCTAAGGAATTTCTGACTCCAAAGAACCTTATCTTGTCTGTTCTCTGCTCTGTGCTCGGCTCTCCAGTATTGGGCGGGCCACTTCTGCCCAACTCTGGCTTCACCTTAACTCCTCCCACTCGTTCTCAAGCTGCCCTGAGAAGCACAGAGGGGTCTGAAAGCAGGCTAAGATGCATGCAAATAAGTTTACCACCAGGACCCCCATGTGGTAAACTTATAATAATAATTATACTAATAATCACAATAATCACAGTAAGGATGGCTCTTTAGCCAGAGATCAGTTTACAGCCTGCCTCCTGGCGAGTCTTCCTAAAGCTGTCCTCAAGCCAGCAAACTATCAAAAAAAAAAAAAAAAAAAAAAAAAATTCAAGACACAGAATAAAATTCATCTCTTGTCTCCCAGAGCTCCCTGACCTTAGGGCTAAAACTTAAACATCTGGAGAGCAAGGCTCCTGACCCCACAGGCAGAAGTTTCAGCTGTGGTGTTTAAGGTGGACCAGGGAAGAGATGAGAAAGCCGTGAACAGAACTGCCAAATGCTGGCACACGCTGTCCGACTGGCTCCTGAAAGCTGCTGGGTCCCTGTTTTAAGGGGGGGGGGGGGGGGCAGGGGTAGGCCAGGCAGGCTAGTGCATGCCCTGCCAGGCCATCAATTGAGCCTTGTTCAAAGTGCCACCTAGCTGACTGCCCCTGGGCACCGAGTGGCATGGGGACAAACTAAGACCTCCAGCAGACCTCCTAGGCTCGGCCACGGCTGACAGGGAACCCAGAATGCAGCATGGGAGTGATCTGTTTCTTTCCTTCTGGACACTGGAGCCACTCACTCAGTCCTGGGGAGTTTGGGGTTCCACCTCTCCTTGTTTCCCTATTGTCGGGGTAGGGAGGACAACCTTACCCACCTCACCAGACTTAATTGTACTTTCAGGGTTACTTAATGGGAAAAGACTTTCCAGCTAAGGTAGGCGCTTTCATTTCATTGCTCCCTCCATGTGCCTCACTCCAGACTTGTCAGAAGTGCTTCTCCTCCTCATGCACAGGGACACAGACAGGTGCCTGCTCTCTGCCTTGTACTTAATTCCAAAAGAATGAGGTCTCACCCCCACAAGCTTTTCTCTTCCTGCTTCCCTCTTTTAATTAACTACTCAGCTAATTGTTACAGGATCACCATAGAGCTGGAATCCAAGGACCATCAGATATATCCAGGTGGTAAGAAACTGTAACAGTTAAAAGGTATTTACACCCCCAGACCCAAAAGTGTCTGGGCTCTGCAAAAACAGACTTAATATAGCCATCTATTACTGTTAAATGCTCTAAGCAATTGATCACCTGTGTCTCCTGGATGCTAAACTAGTAAAGGAAACAGGTGCCTTAAAATAATCTGTCTCTGATAAAGCTTATCTCAGGTTAAAAAATTAAACACATGTTCCAATCTCTCTCTGTCTCTCTTATTAATACTAACCAATACAAGCGGAGTACCAATCACTCCAATGGTCACCAGCCCAAGACTTTTTTTCATGGCTGCTTCTTAATATGTTTAAATTTTTTCTTAAGCTCCAGAAACCAGCTTAAGCCCATCTGACAGGTCGGATCTACTTCAGATAAGCACCAAACCCAAACCTTCCTGGTCTGGGAACAACCCCCCACCCAGGGAAAAAAAAATAATTCTTTCTTCTAAGCTTTTCTCTGTCCTACCAGCATCCTGTCAGACACAAAAACAGCCAGAGTGCCAAGCCAAGAAAGATGAACAGCTCCAAGGCAGCAGACGACAGCCCACCATTCGAAAACGCTTGTCTACCTCGGAAGCCCCCTTCCCTAGCCCCCCAAGAGCCACCCGATGCCCACCAAGTCAGCTGGAAGCATTTTTCCCAGAGAAATGACGCCCCTATTCCTGTTCACTCGCTTTTTTTTTTGTAATAAGCCAAAAGTCTGGAATGTTAGGATTCTGCCTAGCTCCAGCTGCATGACTGCACATGTGTTCAGGAGCCAGACAAGAGTTTTTGCATCTTACATGATCAGTGTGCGCTGGTGATCATGTACTCGCCACCTGGTCACTCAATCAGCGCATGCGTGGTGTAGCTTTGTAGGCCCACCTGCGCCTTAAAGAGCCTACCCTCTCTCTATTCTGTTCCCTCTTTCCCCCACCATCTTTCCCTCTCTCTGCACATGCTCCTTTCTCAGGCCTGGTTCTTTTGTCTCCCCCTCGTTCCTCCTAATAAAACTCTGCTACTAGGTAGTCATGGCCGTGCCTCCTGACCTGTTCTCGAGGTAACCAGCGCCGCTTATCATTCATTCCATAGGTGCATATGACATATTCAATATGTGTAAATTCAGTGTGAAAATACACAACTTCCTTTCTGAATGCAAATTTTAATAGTATTGAAGTTTATTGAGTTGTACTGACTTGAGGTTTGGTTAATTTTGGTGTGTGGTATTTTTACTCATTTTCAAGTTTTTTTTTTTAATGATGAAGTTTATAAAAAAATATGTAAAGAGAAATTTACAATAAATTTTCAACACACTTGAAACAAGGATGGGTTCTGTGGTGAGGCGCTCCTGTAAACCCAGAACTTGGACAGTGGAGGCAGAAGGATCAGTTCAGTGACAGCCTGAGCCACATACCTAGTTTGAATCGAATCTGGAGTATGTAAGATTCTGTCTCACAATAACAAAAAGTCAGTGAAATTCTCCCCTCACTTCCCGTTTCTACAGATCAACATTTTTATTTTAAAGCCACTGCAGGAATGCTGGCCTCACACTTATAAAAAAAAAAAAACCTCCTCTCATACAACATGGTGTACACTTACACCAATGGATGTGACTATAGTCTAAAGGGCTATTCTCAAGAGCTCGAGAAGGGCAATAGTTCAGCAGTCGGTCCTTGGCCATTGGGGGGGGGGGGGGAGCGGAGGGGAGGGTGTTTTCTCTATCGATCCGGAGGTCAGTTGAGACATCTCCCGCACCCTTCCATGACCGGCTTTTCCGCTCTGAATGGTGCACCCAGCCTCCTTTAACCATATGAGGGATCGATGGTGGGAACCTTCGCGCCACAAACACTGCTCAGAGACCTCTCGGAAACCAAGGGATCAAGGCTAAGACATGGAAACCTCTAAAGATCAAAGCCTGGGCTCACCACCACCACCACCACCACCACGCCTGCCTCCCAAACCCAGGGAGGAGACTCCGGCCGAGAAGAACCCCTCCTGGGGAAGTCTCCCCGTCACTCCCATCACTCCCGTCACTGTCAGGAGCCTCCTAGACCTAGTCGCTACACACACACACTTGCACTAGCAGGAGAAGGCCCGTTGAGGCCACACACAAGATGGCAGCCACGCACCTACCGAGAAAAAAGGCTGCGCCACCACTCCAGCGATGCGGCTCCCTAGACTGCGGAGAAGCCCTATTGGCCGGCGCAGACAGCGCGAGACCGGCCGAGAGCGGCGGTCTGACCAATCAGGAAGCGGCGCCCTCCGAACAGCGCGCGGGGGCCGCGGAACGCGCGCGGAGCGTCCTAGGCGCTGAGCGGCAGCGGCTGTAGCCAATGGGCGTCTGGGCGGGCCGGGGCAGGCGGGCGCCGCGTACCGGCGAAGCCCGCTGCCGGCGCGAGTCTCCCGCGGGCTGAGGTGAGGGCGTCTCTTGACAGGCGGCTCAGGTGTGAGGCGCGCAGGGAGGGTGCGCTGCGGATCGGCCCGGCTCTCCCCGCGCGTGCCGGCGGCGGCTCGCAGTTCCGGTAGCTGAGGCGGCCCGGGCTCTCAGTTGCGTTTTCTCCCTCGTCTGTCTTGGGGCGTTCGCCTTCGTGGCTGGTGGTTCCTGAGCAACTTGGCTGTGACGGGCTGTGGGCAGCGAAGTACAGAGTAAAACGGCGAAGCAGGACTCTGGGAGGTTTGAACACTGGTCCACTCCACAAGGTAAGATTCCACACGCCCCGAATAAGTGAAAAATATCACCTAGGAGCTGTAGTTGATTTGTATCCGAGGAGCGACTGACTGACACCCCACCCGCACCCCACGGTCAGTGAAGTCAGTACTGACAGGTGTGTGGTTGACAGCTCTTTGACGTGTGCAACCTTAGGGTGGTTGGTTCTCTGTCTGTGGACGAAGAAGACCAAGGTGGGGAGGTCAATTTACGTTTAACCTTAGATTGGGATCATCAGAGCATGAACTAGACTGCCACATGCAGTGTGGCATGCTTTCTGCATCAGAAGCTGTTTTCCTATTGTTATTGTCGTGTGGGTTAAATTGGCACACATGGAGTAATTAAAAACGTGCCCATTTATGTGTGACTTACACACCGTAAATGTCATGCCTATCAAGGACCCAAGGAGATAGTGGAGTGGTACCTTTTTTAGTTTAGTGGGGTTTTTTTTTGTTGTTGTTTTTTGTTTTTTGTTTTCAAGTAGAAAGGAAGCGTAGATCTAAATAAAAGGGGGTGTATTTTCTACAAGATAAAAGCGTGAGATTGGGAAAAAGGGGGTGTATTTTCTACAAGATAAAAGCGTGAGATTGGGAAAAAGGGGGTGTATTTTCTACAAGATAAAAGCGTGAGATTGGAAAAGAACCAAATTTAAAATTCTACTGCAAGCGGGGTTGTGGTGGTGGCTCAGGCCTTTAATTCTATACGTCGGGAAGGCAGAGGCAGGCAGATCTCTGAGTTCCAAGCCAGCCTGGTCTCAAACAACAAAACGAACAACAAAAAAATTCCCCTGACAATGAAATATTAGTCCTGCCTCAGGAAGGTAAGCTTGTGGTTTAAATTTTTTTCTTAACATTTCTGTTTTGCAAAGTTTCTCAGTTAATTATTTTTTCTTATGTAAATTAGTAGCTTTCAAGCTACCCTGGTGAGAGCTTCTTTGGTTAGTTGTTGTTTGCTACCTGGAACCTCAGTCTAGTGGAGGATGACCTGGAACAACTCATCCTCCTGTCTCCATCTGCCCTTTGCTGAGATAACAGGACG
>NW_026294413.1:64520070-64680070 GCF_007827085.1 Peromyscus californicus insignis
GGCTCAGAGCTCCTCTTAAGCACTGGGCTTAAGCACTCCCCCACCTTAGCCTCCCTAGTAGCTGAAATTAGGCTACGTTTTTCTCTTTTATTTATACTTACTCTTTTTATACCTTCATGCCCTTGAAGTGGAAGGGAAGGATAGTACATAAATAATACCTGCTTCTTGTATAAGTTTAGCATAAATAGGAAAATCCAACAAAAAATGTCTGTTCCATCATTTAGACTGGTCCGTCCATATGATCCATTAGTAATAGAAGGTATGGTCAGTATGTGTAAGACCCTGGGTTCTATGTCAGCATACAATAGTATAAATATTGCCTGCGTCAAACAGAACTTTCTTTACTAGTTTTGTGAAAGCAAAGTTTTAGTTTTTGATTTTTCTATGTGTTTTCAGCTCTAGTTGGTTGTAGAACATGAGGCTCTAAATGTAAGATCCTCCTCTATCTAGCTCATGAGGATATAGTTGTAAAGCAGAAATGTCCCCCAACTATTGATACTTCTGGGTGCTCTCGACAGCTGGTCTGTTGTAGCCCTTGATCTTCTAAAAGAAAGTCAGAAGACAGGAGCTGGTAATAGGAGAATTTTTTTTACAGTTATGTTTAGAAGTGGGAAGGGAAGAATTCATATGTTTCTCTACCTATCCTGAAACAGTATTAAATTGTGTGGGAAGGATGAAGTAAAGTCGGCAAATAATGAGTATGTAGATTTAGTGAAGATACAGGTTAAAAGTTTCTTTCGGAACAGGTTCCTCTTGTCACTGCCAGAGGCCTTTTTTCTCAGCGTGGAATCTCTGCTAGACTATGCGAATGACATTTCAGACTATGACAGTCTATTGCCTATTCACTTTTTTATAAAGAAACTTTCAGTCTTTCTTGAGTCAGATATATGTTAGTTTGAATACAGTTCTATCACCTTAGCTATTGGCCGAACTAGCTAACCTCCCAGCCTCATTTTCATTGGTCTCTATTGCAGGTGATCATAAGACTCTCTCAGAGGTTGTAAAAATTAAATGTAAATTGTTTAAAATTGTAGTTGGTAACCTGAATAGAGGTGATGGTGATTGAGTTGATTCCTTTTTTTTTTCCTCTCTCTTAACAGACTGTGTCCAAGCAATGATTTTGGTAAATGAAGCAAATACAAGTAACAGTCCAACAAAGGGTATGTTCATTGCTTATTCCAATCCTAATAGTCTCGTTCTTTCTGTGCCAATCTTAATCTGTCAAGTTAATTAAAGGTAAACTGAAATAACATATAAGATCCACATTGCTAAGTTTTATGAACCACAGTTTCCTTTGTGAAAAGTCCTACTCCTCTAGAGATAGGGAGCACACTCCTACCAAGCGCCCAAGGAAAGTGAAAGTTAATTTCTTCTTTAGAGTCTAAAGCACTGTAAACCTGTTTTCTATAAACAGCACTGTTAGGACGCTACATCCATTGTAGGTAAGTTGATGACTATTTGTTTTTGTTTTTGTTTTTTTATTCACCTTGGTTTCAAATTCCGATCTTCTAGGAGCTAAGCATGTTTGGTTTAAAAAGATCAAAGATAGGCCGGGCGGTGGTGGCGCACGCCTTTAATCCCAGCACTCGGGAGGCAGAGCCAGGCGGATCTCTGTGAGTTCGAGGCCAGCCTGGGCTACCAAGTGAGTCCCAGGAAAGGCGCAAAGCTACACAGAGAAACCCTGTCTCGAAAAACCAAAAAAAAAAAAAAAAGATCAAAGATAACAAATTCAAACTTTATTCATAAGACTTCTGACATCAGATGTGTGCATTTTCTGAAAGTTTCCAGTTTTATGTAGCTACCTGTGAGGTGTCATACTTAAGCAGTCAATACCCCAAGACTTGCCCTTACTTGAAATGTCAATCACAAACCGTGGGCCTCTGTTACTTCTGACTTGCCTTCAGATCAAGGGTTCCCATAATACCCACCATAGGTTTAATAATTTGCTGGAGAGGTGGTTCAATGGTTAAGAGTGTTTTTTTGCTTTCCAGAGGACCCAAATTCAGTTCCCAGCACCTATGCTGGGCATCTCATATTCACTTGTAACTCCACCTCCAGGGGATCTGACACCCTAATCTGGCCTCTGTGGGCCATTTGCACATACTCTTCCACACACAGATATACATGTAGATACATCATATAAAAATAAAAATAAATCTCTTTTAAAATTTTTGCTGTAATAGCTCAAGAAACTCAAGGAAATTCATTTCGTCCTCTTAGCAGTTTATTGTGAAAGTGTTATAAAGGACACAGGTAAACAGCCAGGTGAAGAATGTGGGAGGCCTCTGGAGAAGCCTGAATGCAGGTACTCCAATCTCAAGTTTGGGGAGTATGCCACCCTCCTAATATAGGAATGCTTTCACCAACCTAAAAACCTTTGTCCCTGCCCCCATTTAGCACATCTGTGGAGATTCCCCACCCCCACCCCTTATTTAGCACATCTGTGGAGGTCTCATTACACAGGCATGAATGCATGAATCACTGGCCACTGGTGATTAACTCTGTCTCCAGCCTTTCTTACTTCCTGGACTTGGTTCAGTCTGAAAATGCCAACCCTGTAATTGTGCTTTATTTTTTGTGTTTTGTTTTTCTAATGGAACAGCTGCCATGCTGAAGCTCTCTAGGGATTCTAGTTAGCAGTCATCTCAGCAAACTAGACAAACATCACCCTAGAGGTCAAAGCCTTTAGAAGTGTTTGGAACTAAGACCAAAAGTTGCAATAGAAGATGCTGTGCTCATTCTGTCACTGGGGATTGTAATAATACTATCAGGCAGTAGGGCAGATCAAATATATAATTCTTGTCATGCCACATATATCAAGAGTAGAAAAGATAGTCTGAAGTTATTTTATCAGTATCATCATTTCATAAATTTTAACTTATCATAACTTTGCCTTAAGTGTTGAAAGTGCATTTACCAACTTTTCATTTATACTGTAAGATATTCCTAGCAAATTTTGCTAGTTTTTGTTTTAGTATCAAAAATTAGAGCCTTAAAGTTTTTAACTCTATGAAAAAGTTGTCTAACATGATGCCAGTATATTTTGGGGAATTTTTTTTTCTCAGTATTTCAATTTCAGTACTAATATGCATTTTTAGGATAGGTCCTCTTTAAAAAAAATTCTTTCCTTTCAGTATTCTTCAGTAACATTTGGAATTATAGGGGAAGAAACTTTTGTGTGTGTCTGGTATTGGAGGCTATAAATTAAACTCATAAAAGAAAATTTGCATTCTAAAAGGTATACAGGTATATTAATTCAATGTACGTAGACGTGAATACTCAACATAGCAGCAAGTTTTGAAAACTGGTGTCATGTTAGGAAGGAAGGTAAGGCAGAAGGGCACTTCTAGAGCAGATAGCTTCTTAGAAAGGAGTGGAGAACAGAGAAGTAGATGTGACTATACTATAGACTGTAATAGTGTCTGTATGGCATGGTGCTAGCATCCTGTATTTTCATGTGATGGGTCAGTCTTCTGGTTGAATCTTCTGGAAGAGAAGATTTATAACTTTCTTTTTCTTTTAGGATCCTTTTTTTTTTTTTTTTTTTTTTTTTGGTTTTTTTGAGACAGGGTTTCTCTGTGTAGCATTGCACCTTTTCCTGGAACTCACTTGGTAGCCCAGGCTGGCCTCGAACTCACAGAGATCCGCCTGGCTCTGCCTCCCGAGTGCTGGGATTAAAGGTGTGCGCCACCACCGCCCGGCCCATTTTTTATTTTAATTAAGGGGAAATAAAACCTTTTGCTGCATGTGTTGATTCTCAGAAATTTCAGTTCAGAACAATCCTTTTGCTACTGTAGCACCTCTGCACCCTTTCATATTGAACACACCCTTAAGGGATTACAGCAGTGTTATAGGAGGGTGAGGGAGAGGCTTTTAAGTGCAGGAAAGGAGATGGTAACAAGGAGTTAATCCTAAGAAATACTTCTTTTCCTCTCTAAAATAACTTATTTTCGACTCAGTTGGGTTTTTGTTTGGAGTCATTATCAATAGAAATGCTATATCATGATTGTATGTTTTATATGGTCTATTCACCTGAATTGGAACAGTTTTATCAGAACAAAAATATATCTGTTTGCCAGTATAGAAAAACAAAAAGGCTTGATGTTGAGATCAAAACAAGCCCCTGGAGATCTAATCTGTACTCCCTAGATAATGATTAAACCACTAGTTACCTTTTCTTCCTTGCTTAGTTACAACTGTAATTACTTGTTGTTTCCCCCATAAAAAAGAACAAAGAAAAAAACAGAGTAGGGGGTAAAAAGATACACAAGGGAATAAGAAATGATAACCAGATCAAAAGAAGTAATTAAATGCTTTAAACACTTTCTCAAACAAAAGGAAACAAGAGATAAATTTAACATTTTATGGTCTTTAAAGGCCTTAAAACACCATGCCATTTGTCTATAAAATGTAGGCAGAACTACCAATAATTGATATTCTCCTGAAATGACTATTATTTTGATTAAGTTGATATCAAACTCATTATCCAGGAGTGCTTTCTTCTAAGTTTTTAATTTATATTGAATTATTTTAATAATACTTTTGAAAATATTGACAATCTTATTGCTGAGTCTCAAAAATCTTAGTATCTTGAAATTTTAGTGTTCCATATGGGCTTAATTTCTAATCAGTGAAGATAACATTTGGCTGTTTTAGTGAATGATTTTTAACTTTGTATTTGTTTTGCTCGTATTTGTGATTTTTCCATGTAGATCATATACCTATGACTCAGAATGAACAGGAAAACAAATCAAATGCATTTCCCTCTACATCATGTGAAAACTCCTTTCCTGAGGACCGTACCATTCTGTATGTATATTATCCGTGTTAATACTCCTTTAATATGCTATTTACTAAATATCCCTAAGTAATTACCCTCCCTTTATAAAATGTAGCTTAAGATGTCTGTGTTTTATTAATCATCTGAAATTCTGCCAAATCAACTTTGAGAAAAACCCCCAGATACTTGGAGTGTTAAAATTGCCTCCAGTGTCAGTTCAGTGTTGACAGCAGCCGTCAGAGTATCAAGTGTGAGAAGAAGCTCTCTGTTTTATCCTGTTTCCTCGGCCACTGAGTTCAGTGACCATTCCTTAGCTCTCAGGAGACTTACACAAGAGCAGATCTGGAACCTGACGGACAGTAGGGCTGCAGGAAACCTCCAAGTGCTGATGGGACTCCTAATTGTTGCTCTCATCTTACTGCTTTCAGCTGTAAAAGTAAACTGGCTCTGTAAAAAAATTGTCACGGAAAAATTCTTATACCGTTTTTACTTTCCGGTCTGTGAAGATTATAGGTAAACACTGTTTTACATGTAGTTTGCATAATATTATAAATAGTAGCGATGTCTTGTTGGGTTTGTTTGGTCTGGTTTTTTTCAGACAAGGTCTCATTAGGTAGCTGAGACTGGCCTTGAATTGTGACCTCAGCCTCCCAGTTGAGATGTCAGTTTGAGTCTCACAACAATTTAATATGTTCTTATAAAAATTTAAGTTCACACTTTTATAACTCCCCTCCCTGGATTTTAGTAGCTCACAAAACTTTTTTATTAGAAATGCTAACCCAGCCGGGCAGTGGTGGCACATGCCTTTAATCCCAGCACTCAGGAGGCAAAGCCAGGCGTATCTGAGTTCAAGGCCAGCCTGGTCTACAGAGCGAGATCCAGGACAGGCACCAAGACTACACAGAGAAACCCTGTCTTGAAAAACTTGAAGAAGAAGAAGAAGAAGAAGAAGAAGAAGAAGAAGAAGAAGAAGAAGAAGAAGAAGAAGAAGAAGAAATGCTAACCCAATATACAACATAGAATCATGTTAGTTTTTAAACACAAACTCAACCATTCTAATAAGATATTTTTTTCACAAAAATTTCTGCCCAACAAGCATAATTTTAAAGATTCATTTTGTTATTTTTAATTATGTGAATATAGAGTCCTTGATGCTTTTAAACACAGTCAAATTCTATTACATTCTTGTAAATGTTAGAACTTCAGTTCCTTTCCATTTTTGTCTGGTCTTTATAACCTGAGAGCCATACTTAATGAGTGGAAAAGATAACAGCAAACTTATTTTTTAGAAACTCTTCATTCTCTGTTATGAGCCATCTTTCTCCCAATATTATTTTCTTATTCTAAGCTTAGCATTAATTTTTAAAAGTTTTTCATTTGCATTTTTAAAAGCCTCAGTTCTTACCAGGCTCAAGTCTTAATACTACTTTCCTTATAGGTTTAGACCAGTATTTTTGCTTATAACTGATCATCTTTCCTTTGTTATATTCTTTTAAAAATTTCAGCTGGGCATATAGCACATAACTGTAATCTAAGCACTAAGAAAGCAGAATCACTGTAAGTTCAAGGCTGTCATTGAGTTCCAGTCCAGTAAGGGCTTCATTGGGAGACTTGATTGATGATAGATAGATAGATAGATAGATAGATAGATAGATAGATAGATAAGGTAGATAGAGTAGATAGATAGATAGATAGATAGATAGATAGATAGATAGATAGATAGATAGATAGATCTATAGGCTTCCCAAAGAAATTAACTTGATTTCTTTAGCCACTAATCCATCCCATTAAGTATGCTCCTGATTGCTCACTTAAAACTTCATTTCTTTATTGCTTCTGAGAGCTCTTGGACTGGGCTGTCACTCAGAGATCAGACCTGATTTCATATGTCTGGAGAGATCTTTTCAGATGAAAGAACATGTCTAATTAGGCTCAGAATTTTCTTCTTTGTGTTAAGAATTCCAAAGCTGCAGCTCACTCTTGACTAGAATTCTGTTTGTTTCTTTCTTTTGTTTTTCTCTCGAGTGCTGAGATTTTTAAAGGCATGCACCAACATACTGGTGACTAGAATTTAAAAATAATTCCATTTGGATTTCCCCTGCAGGTTATGAGGATTTTTTGTTTTATTTTATGTTTTATGATTTAGTGTGTGTGTGTGTGTGTGTGTGTGTGTGTGTGTGTGTGTGTGTGTGTGTGTTTTGTTTGGTTAGTTTGTTTTGTTTTGTTTTTCTTTAAGTAGTTAAACCACTTAATGGGCCAGGTGGCAGTGGTGCACGCCTTTAATCCCAGCACTCAGGAGGCAGAGCCAGGCAGATCTCTGTGAGTTTGAGGTCAGCCTAGTCTACAGAACGAGATCGAGGATAGGCACCAAAACTACACAGAGAAACCCTGTCTTGAAAAAAAAAAAAAAAACACTTACTGGGCCAGTAGTCGCATAGGCAGGCTAATAAGCTACAAGGTGAGTTCTCAGCCCTCTGAACTGCTCAAGATCAAACAACATGTCATAGTGGTAAAATCAAGTATGAAAAGTCTTAGGGGTAGAAAGTATGCTTTCAGCATTTCAGTTCCATTCCACATAGGTGATACTTGAAATTTGTAAATGTAGTAAAACATTTAATTTTTTTAAAAGGGTATCTCTGTTTATAAAAACTAGCTTAATTCATTTTTCTTAGGCAAGTGCAATGCTTTATCAAGAGCATTTTGCTAAAATTTTTAGAGCTATGCCAGTGTGCAGTTTTGGCTAACACACAAGGTGACAGTGGACTCCAGCTGATAAAACACATGGGCATAGATATAAATCCCTTGGTTTCTCATAGACAAGCACATGAATCTGGCAGATTAACTTTTGTATATGTACACGCATACCTGTATACATTGACAGAGGCCCGGAAGTGTGGCACAGCAAGAAGTGTAGGCACTCAAGTGGAACCAGGAAGTGGGTGCTGAGATGCTGCTTCCCTGTTCCAGGTTCTTCTGTTTGCACGGTGTTTTACCTAGCTACCCCAGCTAAACGCTTACGAATTCCTTGTTTTACGTGTTACTTCATGATGTATTTTTAATTTAAATCTTGAGAGATGGTTTTAGTAGTTAATGTATATATGTGACCCAACAGCTTTGAGACTGAGACAGCAAAAGCAAACAAGTCTGATATATTTTCCTCCCTCCCCCCTCCCTTTCCCCCTCCCTTCCATTTGTCTGTCCTTATCGTCACATATATATTTGCTTTGTTTCCCTGATACTATGGGATGACTCTAGAATCTGAAAGATAATAAGCTCACACTCTGCCCCTTACCTATACCTCCACCCTATATTCATGACTCCTAATACAGAAGTAAAGGATAGAGTGTCTTTTTACTTAACAAAATTCTCTGTAGTCACTTTGCAGCCTCTCTAAATCCCACTTTTCTTAAGTTCAGGGTTACTAACAGCAACATTGTTCTCAAGACACATTCAAACTAAAAATCCTTTACCCAAAGGCTGGCAAGCAAATATAGGTATATATGTGTTGGGTCTAACCAAAGTTCCCAGTCACCTTATCCTTTTTGAAAAAAAAAAAAATCTTAATGCTTATTTAGTTGATTCTGTTTGGTGTTGGGGAGCGAGTGTATGGAGGTCTGAGGGCAACTTGTTGGAGCTGACTCTGTCCTATCATGTGGGTTCTGCAGGTCCAATTCAGGCTGTCAAGCTTGGTGGCCAGCACCTTTACCGACTGAACCATCTTGCCAGCAGCTTTTTTTCTTTATCTCCAACATTATATTTTCAGAGGGTTGTATTAGGTTTACATTATCTTTGAAGGCCCGGTATTCTGTCTTTTCCCCCAGTAATGTAGTCTTAAGAAAATTAATGTTCCCCTCTGTAAGATGGAGGTGAAATTGGGTTATATTACTTGTGAGTCTTACAGGAAGTTGCTCTTTTCCTGCATCTATTTACTAAAGTGAAACATGAATAAGAAAGAGTGATTTCTAAGGTTTAAACTAGTGTTTCATTTCCATGATTTCTGTTTGCTTACTCTTCTAAAATATAGATACTTCCTCCTTTGTTAATTTTCATAGTAACTAGAACTGAACATTTCTTAGTTTTTAAATAATTTATTTTTAAGAAGTCTGCTTTTGCCAGGCGGTGGTGGCGCACGCCTTTAATCCCAGCACTCGGGAGGCAGAGGCAGGCGGATCTCTGTGAGTTCGAGGCCAGCCTGGTCTACAGAGTGAGATCCAGGACAGGCGCAAAGCTACACAGAGAAACCCTGTCTCGAAAAACCAAAAAAAAAAAAAAAAAAAAAAAAGAAGAAGTCTGCTTTTAAACTAGATTGGCTTTCTTGAAATCCAAATTACAAGTTTTACTAGAATACTTACTATTAAAATATTTGTCCTGCGTAAGTTTAGTTGCATATTGCTTTAGTAATGGCTACTTGACTTGAAACTATACTTAAGTGCCATGTGGGAAAAACCATATGAAATTATATTGGAAGAGGTAGAGAGATGGCTCAGTGGTCAAGACGCCATGCTGCTTTTCCAGAGGAGTTTGGTTCCCAGAACCCACATCATGTGTTCAGGTCCAGGGGATCTAATGCCCTCTTCTGACCTCTACAGGTACCTGAACATACATGGCATACACACACACACCATAAATAAAAACAGTAGTAAAAATAAATCTTTTTAAAAAGTATATTGTAAACTGTAATGAAGATTATTGGCTATTATGCTTTACATCCAGAAAATGCTTAGAAGGAACTTGGCACCCAATCATACAAAGAAAGAAATTCTTAGCACTAGGTTAAACACAAAAAAATAAACTTAGGCTGGGCATGATTCAGAGGACTATAATCCCAGCACTTGGGTGTTGGAAACTGGAGGATCAGGAGTTATTTTTATCATATAGTGACTTCTAGGCCAGCCTGGGCCTCGTGAACCTCTGTTTCAAAAAACTCAAAACTGAAAGGACCTGAGAGAATAAGAAAATACCAAGTCTGGAGATAAAAGACTTCAACAAGTAACAGAGTGCTAGTAGACAGAAATAAGTTGTTCTTGTTTTTAATGATTTATTTTATGTGTGTGGGGGTTTTGTTGGTGTGTGTGTCTGTCACCACATGCCCGATACCTGATGCCTGAGGAGGTCAGAAGAGAGTATCAGATCCCATGAGACTAGAGTGGGCTACCATGTGGATACTAAGAATTGAACCCTGGTCCCCTGGGAAGAGCAACTATTGCTCTTAACCGCTGACATCTCTCTAGACTGAAAACAAGTTTTTTAAAAAAGGTTTAGTATCAATATTAAAAGATTAATAACAATTTTATGTAAAAACTCAGAAAATTTATTTTCTGCATATTTTTCCAGAAAACTTTCTCAGCTATTCGTTTCTTAACACAAAGGTGAGTGAAAATAATAAAAGTTAAGATTGGAGAAGTCATAGTGTTTGAGACATGGGCGTGTATGAAATTATTTTATAAAAGTAGACATAAAAAGTCTCAACAAATGTCAAGCCATTTAGAAAATAATAGCAAGTATTAGAAATAGAATTGTTAATACTATAGAAAATATTTTTATCAAACCACTGCCCACATAACATTAATAAAACCTTAGAAGCATTTCCTTTAAATAAAACTGGCCTCTGGAACTACTACTATCATAGTTATTTTCCAGTATTTTTCTAGAATTTGTAGCTAATACAGTAAGATATCAAAAAAAAGTTACTGAAATGTGTAAAGTAAAATTGTAGGTGTTCATAAGGGTGTGTGTGTCTGTCTGTCTGTCTGCCTGCTTGCCTGTTGACAGGAATTTATATGCACTATATGCATGCAGGTGCCTTGAAGACTGGGAGAACGAATTGAATACCCTGGAACTAGAGTTGTAGGTGGTTCTAAGCCATTATGTATACTGAAAACTGAACTTTATAACCACCAAGCCTCAGATAATCTTTTAAAACCCACCTGTCACCCAGGCTAGGCAAATGTTCTACCAATGAGCTGTGTCCCCAGCCTGCTATAGATAATTTAATCTGCCTAGAAAGTATAAGATTTAAGTTTAATCTATTGGCTAAAATGTGGTTCAATAAAGTGAAATTAGAACACCCAAAAGAATTATCACTGTGATTGATTTAAGTTTATGTCTTAATTAGAATTTCTGTTGCTGCAATGAAATATCATGACCAAAAAGCAAGTCCCGAAAGAAAGGTTTTCTTTGGCTTATACTTCCACATTGTAGTCTGTCATTGAAGGAAGTCAGGACAGGAATTCAAAAGAGGCAGGAACCTGGAGGCCAGAGCTGATGTAGATGTCATGGAAGGGAGCTGTTTACTGGTTTGCTCCCAGTGGCTTGGTCAGCCTTTCTTATAGAACCCAGGGCCACTAGCTTAGGGGTAGCCCAACCCACAATGGGCTGGGCCCTCCCCCATCAATCACTAATTAAGAAAAGGCCTTATAGGCTTTCTTGTAGCCCAGTCTTACAGAGGCATTTTTTTAGTTGAGATTCCTTCCTCTCAGATGGCTTTAGCTTAAGTCAAGTTGACATAAACTAGCCAGCACAGTTTATTAAACTATAAACTCCATTCATTCTTAATCACATTAAAAGTCACCTTGACACTTGCTGAGCTATAGCTTATTATTATGGATATTAGTAAATAGAGAGGAGAGGAAGCATCAAACACTACATTTTTCCTGTACTAGTTATGTACCATGATAACTCAAGAGTTAGGAAAATTTCTTCTTTGTAAAATAATTTCAGCCAGTGAGATGACTCAGCAGGTAAGTATACTTGCCTCAAACCTGACACCCTGAATTTGATCCCTGGAATCCACATGATGGAAAGAGAGGACAGACTCCCAAAAGTAGTCCTCTGACCTCCACATGTACACACAAGAAACAAATAAGTGTAAAAAAAACAAGTTTTTAAACATTGCAGCCCAGAGAAGTCAATAATAATGATGTATTGGTTCATCCGAGTTGCATCACAGTTGCAAGTCTGTGTCCCCCATAGCCCAAACAGGAGCAGTAAAGCACCTCCCTTCTAGCTGTGGTGAGGACAGTTATTTGGTTTTAAACTTCTAGTTTGTGAAGAAGCAATAGTCTTATAGAAAGTAGCTGTACAAGTTTTCACACACTTTAAATGACCACAAAGCCTAAGTGAAGCATCATGACGGTTTGGCTGAAAATACTCAAACTCCACTTACCAATCTTTGCATCTCAAAGAGTGAATTAACAAGACCTTGGAAACTGACACCAGTACTTGTGATTCATTCCTTCCTGCCCTCATCTCCCACAACATTTGGAACTTGAATCTTCCTTTCTAGGACTACCAATTAACTTACATTATAGTAGGTGGAGAATTGAATTAAATAATGTCACCACTAGGTGGCATTAGCTAATTCCAAAATGTGAGAAGTGACACAGACCAAGTGACAAAATTCAGTTTTAATAGATACCATAAAACGAAGAGGAGGATGCATTGATACTCTGTTAAAGGGGAAAAGAATACTAGAAGCACGCATAGCATGAAGTTTGTGTTTGGGCAAATAGGTGATATGGGTCATTAAAACAAATCCAACTTTGTTAGAAACACCTGCTGAATTGTTTTGGATACAAAGATGTGATGACAGAAGCTTGCTTTAAAATACTGCAGAAGAAAGTGGGTGGGCAAGAGAAAGAAGAGAATAAATTGTTAAAAATGTTGCTAATTAGTAAAGCCTGCTGACAAGGGTCAAAATTAAAGGTTGACACAGCCATGTTAGTGAGAGTTCAGTTAGTATCTACTGACAATAAAGAAAGGACTAAAATCCAATCTTTTTGTGTAGGAGTGATTGGGCATCTAAAAGGGTTATGAATTAGAGAGCAATCTTGGGCTCATATAAGAACTTAAAAATCTTTGGTCGGTGTGAATGATGAAAACAGCTGCGTCTATTGACATTTAACATTATTATTAAAGTGAGGATGTAGCTAATTGGTAGAGCCTGTGACTACCATGCACAAGGTCTGCTATCCCTAGGATCAAAACAAAATGCCATTGTCATTGAAGTTAGAATTCCATTCTCCTACAGAAACTGGAAGACTAATAATGCCTCCCCCAAATTACTTTTGTTCACCAAAAGCATTGCTTTCACATCTTTGAGAAAGATAATTTTGTATAGGAAGACATACATAGGAAACTGGAAGGTATAGAAAATTCATGAGTGTTAGCCCCTCTCCTTTGAGAAGGTGTAGAGAGGACCAGCAGTATTTATGCCCACCCTTAGATCCTAGAACAACTTTACATTCTCCTGGTAATATGGAACTTTCTCAGGAAGAATTTGGGTTTTGCTAGGTTTTTGTGTTTTTAATCATTCTGTATATCTAACCAATTCCTTATACGTGCATGCTAAGATGTACTATATTATTGAGCTGCACTCCCAATCCCTCAGGCTTTTTAAAGGAAGGTATCGATCATCATAGGCATGTGGGCCTATGCCTACCAGGAACTATGCCAGAGTTTAGTTATCTTCTAGTGCAGAAGTTTGGATAATGTCCTTATTTGCTGAGATTTCTGTAGTTCTCAAAGACACGTTTGGGTCTTTATTAGAAAATATATTCTTATATCTGTTTGGTTATTTTTATTTATATATTTTTTTCCAGAGCTGAGGATGGAACCCAGGGACTTGTGCTTGCTAGGCAACACTCTACCACTGAGCTAAATCCCAACCCTGTATTTGGTTATTTTTATTAATCAAGGTTTTGTCTTTTTTGTTTTGTTTTGTTTTGTTTTGTTTTAGATGTGTGTTCTTATTGACTATTAATTCCTCTTAAAGAGATGGAAGAATAATCTGAAACTTGGTCAAGAATTTTTATCTGAAGATGTTCATCAAAGCACTAATGCAGAGACAAATTGGAAATAGTTCCAACATTAAAATATTTACACTCAAATGATAGGATATCATTTTACCCATTACACTGAAATCCCAAAACACCAAGACCCCCTTCATTGATGAAATTGTATACATAACCAGTTGAAGGAAATTGTCCCCTGAGGAAGAAAAATGGCAATATTAACAAAATCTGGTTTTCAGTACTATAATGTGATGGACTAACAGGAATGGCAGAGATAGCTGTACACCGTGAAGTTGCTTCACATATCGCTGTTCATCAAATGATGTTTTGTAACCTCAGAAAGTTCCTTGTGATTCATTGTCTATTACATACTAAAATACCAAGTGTTTGGGGGTTTTTTTGAGACAAAAGTAAATAAAATATCTGTTTTAATATATAATAGACAGTAAAATATAATTCAAATTCTTTGAAGACATTTAAAAATGGGGTTCAAAATACAAGAACTTTTTTTTCAGATTTCTTCCCATTAGATTGATTGCCATCCAATTTTCTTTGTCAGTTTCTGTTCTCAGAGTATCAATATAATTGACAGCTGGATTACATATTGTGAGGGGAAATGAGTTAAATAGTTGTTGGATGAAGGCACTGTAAAGGGTTCTTAACTAATTTTTCAGCTACCTTAGTTTTACTAGGCAAAGGCTTAACAAACCCCACATGAAAAAATGCTGTTCTGTCTTTGAACAAGTGCAGGCTCTCAGTGTGCATGTCAGGGCCTAGTAAAAAGCCACAGCTAGCTGGAGCTTCTGGAATAGTCTGATATTTCAGAGTCTAGAATATCTTACTGCTGTCCAAGAAGATGTTGTAAGTAATCGCACCTTAGTCTGCAGTGTTTTTAAACAATGAAGCAAGACTATGAATTTGAGGTACTAATAATTAATTTATTCTAATAGATCTCCAGGAAAAGAAGCATTCCTCCCTGTAACCAGGAAAGCTGCAGACCTGGGGAAGAAGGAACCCCCTTTGAGTGTGTCTTTCTGTGGCCATATCTGCTCCAGTGCTTGTCTAATGGAAACACCACTGTCATTGAAGGGAGAAAACCCTCTGCAGCTACCAATCAGATGTCACTTCCAAAGACGACACGCAAAAACAAACTCTCATTCTTCTGCTCTCCACGTAAATTATAAAACGCCCTGTGGACGGAGTCTACGAAACATGGAGGAAGTTTTTCATTACCTTATTGAGACAGAGTGTAACTTTTTATTCACAGACCACTTTTCTTTCAATACTTATGTTCAGTTGACTCGGAATTACCCAAAGCAAGATAAAGTTGTTTCTGAAGTGGATATTAGTAACGGAGTGGAATCAGTGCCGATTTCTTTCTGTAATGAAATTGACAGGAGGAAACTTCCACAGTTTAAGTACAGAAAGACAGTATGGCCCCGAGCATACTACCTAAATTTTTCCAACATGTTTTCTGATTCATGTGACTGCTCTGAGGGCTGTATAGACATGTAAGTAGAAAACAGAACGTTTCAAACAATCTCTAAATGTAGACACATTTGTCCAGTCCTACTGTGTCCAGGTTGTCATTTTGCCTGTATAAAACCTGTGCACAAATTGTCTAAAATAGATGAAAAGATAGCATTTCATTAGCCATATTCTTTGCCAAAAATGGTAATTTGAAATTTATTTCTTCTAAGAATGAGTATTTCCTTTTATGTAGTGCCATAGTTATAATAACAATTACAGTGCTGTGTATGAGTATCATACATGCCCAAACACTTTAAAATCCATTCATTCTCTGTCATCACAAAAGCCTGTATGTTAGGTAATATATTTCTGTCATACAAATAAGGACATTAGTCTCAGAAATAAATTCAAAGAGATCACAGACAAATTGGAGAGGCAGCATTTGAACCTTTGATCCTAGTTTCTGTGTCACTTGTTATATTTTACTTTTACAAATTAAGTATCATTACTAGCTAATTTTTTGGAATGTCAGTGTGCTCACAACTACTATTCTTTAACCATTATATTGACATTCCATCAAGAAAATGAAAATATGTTCTGATATGTTAAGACCTTGAGAAACATTTTCTTTTAAAGATGTGTAATACATATCCATCTGTAGGTTTGATGGTAATAGGGTAGGTTTCTGTTATATGTATAGTTAACTACACAAATTTAGCTGCCTATACTAAGTAAAAGAAAAAGGGAAGTTATTTTAATGCAGTTTTTCCCTCATTATCTGAGAGGTATACTCAAGGACCACTTGAATGCTTAAAATCTTGTATTAGTAACAAAGTCTATTTATTTGTGCTTTTCCTACAAATTCCAAAGCATTGCAAGTATCTCTTTTTTAAACTTATTTATTTAATTATTTATTTATTTTTACATGCATTGGTGTTTTGCCTTCATATATGTCTGTGTGAGGGTGTCAGGTTCCCTGGAACTGGAGTCACAAACAGTTGTGAGCAGCCATGTGAGTGCTGGAAATCGAACCCTGGTCCACTGGAAGAGCAGTCAGTCCTTTTTAACCACTGAGCCATCTCTCCAGCCACCGAATTGCAAGTATCTTGATCTGACAGTCAATATGGTTGTTTAGTGACTGACTAGCTGGTAAGCCATGGGATCTGCCTGTCGTCATTTTTCACTTTGTATTGAAAAGATGGTGAAAACTATGTATACTACAGCAGTTCCTTCCTTTACAGTAGCTCCAGTTCCTGTGGTCAACTGTAGTCTAGAAATATTGTGCTGGAGAGATGTTTCAGAATTTAAGAGCACTGGCTGCTCTTCAGAGGACCCAGGTTTAATGCACAACACCACATGTCAATTCACATCCAGTACCAAGGGATCCGCTCCCCTCCCTGGGCAACAAGCGTCAGGCACACAAGTGGTGCACAGATATAAATTCAGACAAAACACCCATATACATTGATAATAAAAATAATAATGAATAATAATAGTAATAGACATTAGGTAGAAAATTTCATATACATTCAATAAGTTTTAAACTACATGCTGTTTGGAGTCATGTGATGGAATACCCCACTTTATCCCACCTGGAATGTGAATCATCTCTTTGTCCACAATGTTCATGACCTATATCTGTCACATAACAGCTACATTGATTATCGGATCAAGGGTCATACTCTTAATACATTCAAGTAAGACTTATTTTACTTAATAATGGCCCCAGAGGATACAAGTAATGATGTACAGGAAAATAAAGCATGCAAGGGCAGAATAATTCTGGTATCGTGGCAATGTTTCAGAGTACTGGGAAAAGCACAAATAAATAGACTTTATAAACTAATACAAGATTTTAAGCATTCAGGGGTTGAATATAACTCAGCTAATGAGGGAATAACTATTAAAATAATCTATGATCAGCTAATGAGGGAATAACTATTAAAATAATCTATGATAGAAGAGCAGAACTAAGACTATCAGCAAACGAGCATCTGATGAGCAAAATATCCATTTTCAAAAGTTAAAACTCATATAATGAAGTATCTGTTGCATGGTCAGATAGCTCAGTACAGTTTATATTAGTTGTAATAAGCTTTTGGTTGGTATTATTTTCATATAGACCTCTTGTGTTTAGAAGAGTTTTCATATAGTCCTTGAGCAAAACCCCTCTTATAGATAAAGGTATACCACTTTTTTTTTTTTTTTTTCTTTCGAGCCAGGGTTTCTCTGTGTAGTTTTGGTGCCTGTTATGGATCTCACTCTGTAGACCAGGATAGCCTCGAACTCACAGAGATCCGCCTGGCTCTGCCTCCCGAGTGCTGGGATTAAAGGCATGCACCACCGCCACCCAGCAAGGTACACCATTTTTTAATGTCATTTACACTTTTACCAAGTCTCATAACTTGGTGATTTTTAATTCTGACTTCTCTATCCACTGCCTTTCTCTTAGAAAAAAATGTGCATGTCTTCAGTTGACAGCAAAGAATGCGAAAGCATGTCCCTTGTCACCTGATGCAGTATGTACTGGATATAAATATAAAAGGCTGCAGAGACTCATACCTACTGGGTGAGTAACCTTAAGGATTTGTTGCAAGATGTTTGCATCTGTGAAGGATGGTACTTTTGTATGTTGTGTGAATGGTGGGGTGGTAAACGTGACTGTGCATGTGCACACAACTGGGAGCCAGAGATCAAAGCCGGGTATCTTCCTCAGACACTGGCCACCTGATTTATTTTTTCAGATAAGGTCTCTCACTGAGACTGGAGCTTTCCATTTTGGCTAGACAGACTGGCCAGCAGGCCCCAGGATGCACCTGCTTCTGCTGCCCTTCCCCAAGCTTGGGTTACATATGGGCTCCACCATTGCCCAGCTTTTATATGAGTTCTAAGGATCTGAGCTCAGGTCTTCATGCTTTCATAGCATGCATTTCAACCACTAATCCATCTCCCCAGGCCCAGAGAGTGCTTTCTTTTATTTTGGTCTACAGTCTTATAGATTTTGTTTATATGTGTTTCTAATACTGAAAAATCTAAATTACTAAGAGCTAATAACATGAAACCATTGTATATTCTTAGAAATGGAAGTCAGAGATCACACGTATATCAAAATATACTCAAACACTCATCTGCTTCAAGCCTAACTCCTCAGGAAATGAGTCGCTCTGAGTACCATTTTCCCATTAAAACATATGCCTCCAGCACACGGCAGAGGCTGGACGATATTGAGTTAAAAACCAGCCTAAACCACATAGGGAAGCTGTTTCAAAAACAAATGAAGGGGCTGAGGAGCTGACTCAGCAGGAAAGCATGAGGACCTGAGTTCAAATACCCAGCACTTACATAAAAAGCTATACATGCCTGTAACCCCAGAGCTTTTAGAGGGTGAAGACATAGGGCCTCTGGGACTTGCTGGCCCTAGCTTGGCTTCAGGTTCAGTGAAGAGATCCTGTCTAAAGGACTGAAGCAGAGAGTAGTAGAACACGACACCTGACATCCTTCTCTGGCTTCTGTGCTTGTATGGCTGTGTGCAACACATGCATTAGCGTGATCCCCCTTCCCCCAAACACACACATACACACTAATAATATTATAAGTATATATTTATTAAAAGAAAAAGTGAGTGAAGGGAACTAATTTGTCAGTTGATTAATTTCAGCCTATCAAAACTGATGCTAAGTAATAAGAATTAGAACTAGAATTAGAGTTTGATCCCATACATTTCCTTTACACGTTTAAAAAGCTAACATATACTATGTACTGAGTACCATGTTACACATCTGGTAAATATTGTGGTGTGGATGTTGATGAAACAGCCCCATGGGTTAAGCTTTGTTACAGAAACGTCTCATTTGAGGTTGGAAAGATGGTTAAGTGGTCAAGAGTGCTGGCTGCTCTTCCAAAGGGCTCAGGTTCAAATCCCAGTACCCACATGAGAGTTCACATTGGGCTGTACTTCTGGTCTCAGGGATCCAGTCCCTCTTTTGGTTTCTGTGGGCACTAGGCATGCAGGTGGTACAGTTATGTTCACAGGGAAAATATTCTACACATAAAAATAAATAAATAAAAATAAACTCCATTTTAAAAACAGAAACTGTAGCTAGTAACCGAGGCAATCTAGCCCTAAGCTTTCACACTTCCCTCAGTTTCATTACTAGTTAAGTGAAATAGCAATATACATTTCATTTTGCTTTTTAGGCTATCTAATTTATATTGTCTTATGTCTATGATTGCCAGCATTTATGAATGCAACCTGTTGTGCAAGTGTAACCGTCAGTTGTGTCAGAACCGAGTCGTCCAACATGGTCCCCAGGTGAGGCTACAGGTGTTCAAAAGTGAGAAGAAGGGCTGGGGAGTACGCTGCCTGGATGACATTGACAGAGGGACATTTGTGTGCATTTATTCAGGTAAAGCAAAGCTTTGTTTGCTAATTATTTCCTAGTTGGATCTATATACATCTGAATACACATTGCCATTGGCATCCTTTAGCAAGGTGCTGATCAACAAGATGTAGGGGAGCACCAGAGGAGACAAGTGACTGGATCTTGGGTCCCAAAGGGCTGAGATGCCATAGGTGCTTCAGAAAGAGGCACATTGTCTTCATAGCTACAGATGCTCTAGAGGAAGGGAAGAAAAGTTCTAAATAAGAAAACTAATAACTCACTAAGGTAAAAACAACCAATCAAAAACTCCTCAATGTTTTTTACAAATTAATATTGTAATGAATATTTGCATATGATGATTTAGACAGTTACTTTAAGCATCTCACTTAGTTTCAGGGACTCCAGAGTAGGTCATGCGTGAATCTGTCACACACCACTAACATATACTATCCAGCCTGCATAGACATTGATCGTATTTCTCAGACTAACTCTTGAGTGGAAGCTGTTTCTACACCCTAAGTGGTGTCCAGGAAGCGTTGTTGGCAGTCTCTCCAGAGCTAGAACATACAAGTACGGTTGACCTAGAAAGATGAGTGGGAACATCTAGCCACTAATTCTCACTTAAGGAGTATGATTTTGAGTCTTGAAAGAAACTACATTAAATGAGACACAGATTTTAATATTAAACTGAGTATGAGCATAATAGTAGGTAGATGTCACAAATTTTAAATAGGTCAGTTTTCAAGAGTTTAAGGTTTTAAACTTTAAAAAATATTTAAACAAGTTTACTTTTCATTGTCTAGAGCACTTTTTTTTGTTTTTGTTTTATATTACTATGGATCTCTTTTTAAATTACAAAAATTGACTGGTGCTTCTTTCAAATAGCTCATTTTATTTATTTATTTTTTATTTATTTATTTATTTATTTATTTATTTATTTTGGTTTTTCGAGACAGGGTTTCTCTGTGTAGCTTTGCACCTTTCCTGGAACTCACTTGGTAGCCCAGGCTGGTCTTGAACTCACAGAGATCCGCCTGGCTCTGCCTCCCGAGTGCTGGGATTAAAGGCGTGCGCCACCACCACCCGGCCTCAAAAAGCTCATATTTACTCTGAATGTAGGACAGTAAGTCTCCCATTAGTCTTTTTTTAGTGTCGTGGAACGATTTTCTTGGATGAGTTACCTATATTCTAGAATTTGTAGGGTGACTTTATCGTTTCTAGAAATACAGTGCACTCAAAGTCTTTTATTTATAGAGAAGAGATGCCTACTTGCTGGTTGGTAGTGGTTGTTTTCTGTTTTGATCTCTGTTTTATTTCAGGAAGATTACTAAGCAGAGCCACTCCTGAGAAAACTAATACTGATGAAAATGGAAGAGAACAACAAAACATTGTAAAAAATACACTTTCCAAAAAGAGGAAGATAGAAGTTGCATGTTCAGATTGTGAAACACATCCTAGAAGTCCTAAAACTGAGAAATGTCCTATTAAGTTTAGTAGTGATCTCAAAGAGCCTGTTATGTAAGTAGAAACTTCGGATCATGGTATACCCACTTGTTATGGATCAGAGGTGTTTGGGTCTTTTCCCCTCTATGTCTCTCTCTCTCTTCCTACCACCCCTCCCCTAAATATCTTTTTGTCTCACAAATTAAGTTTAACACTTCTAGAAATCCAGCATTCTTACCTTGAAAATCTAGCCAACACATTTCCTTCGGTCCCCCATTTCTAGGTTCACTGTAATAACTTTCATCTGGCTCTTTATGAATGTTATAAATTTTAATTTTATTTTTGTATCACCATTGTATTTGGAAAGCTTTATTAGGGTCTCTTATTTTTTTTTTTTAAACACATTTTAGCCGGGCTTTGGTGGCACACACCTTTAATCCCAGTACTCGGAGGCAGAGCCAGTGGGATCTCTGTGAGTTCGAGGCAAGCCTGGTTTACAGAGCGAGATCCAGGACAGGCACCAAAACTACACAGAGAAACCCTGTCTCAAAAAAAAACGAAGAAAACCCAAAAAACACATTTTAAAATTATTGGTAGCTAATGATTACCTTTTCCTTCCTCCATTAGATAGTGTAGATGTAATATAGGTTAATATCTTTTTTTAATGTTTTAATTTTATTTTATGTGTATTGGTGTTTGGCCTTACCACTTTGTGCCTGGTGCACTCGAGTCAGAAGTGGGTTTTGGATTCCCAGGGACTGGAGTTACAGATTACAGATGGTTGTGAGCCACCATGTGGGTGCTGGGAATTGAACCCAGGTCCTCTGGAAAAGCACCTAGTGCTCTTAACCAGTGAGCCATTTCTCCAGTCCCTAGATTAATTTCTGACAATAAAGGAAGTTTATGAAGTAGTGATATTACCTATATTTTATGGTCTAATAAAAGAAACTTTTAGTGATATACAGAATAACCTTTCTTTTCCTTTTCAGGGAAATGAACTATAGAAATATTTCAAGAACTCAGCGTCTCTCAGTCATTAGAAGCCCTAAATTCAAGACAGCTGTTTTTCATTACAATGAGAAAAGCATGGTAATAACTACAAGATCAAACTGAGCATAATGGCACACCTGCAGTGCTAGTGCTTGGGAGGCCAATTCAGGAGGATCATGAATTTGAAGTCAACTTGGGCTACATAGCAAGACATATCTTGAAAAAAGAAGAGACGATGTCTTTCCAAGGCCATTAACCATTATCTTACCTTTCTAGCCTCTACCAAAATATTTATGCTACATAATACTATGTAGGATTTATTTTATTGTTTTGAATATACAGGCTATTTGAGTCTGAGATACAGACAGATTTATTATACTTTTAGCCCAAATACTATCTTGACAATTGTTGTAGTTGTAGCTTACTAAAGTGCCTGGAAGTAGGCAGTGTAAAAGGGGCACATGTGCTGGCTCCACTTAAGTCAAGGCTCCTTACAGTACTAGCCTTGTGCCTTTTCAAAGCTAACCTACTATATATGGCCTGGAAAGAGTGATCCTTGGTGAAAGAGGCCCCGCTGCTAAGCATGTTTTCCTGATTTAGAGAGTACAGCTGTCTTTCTTACTTTCTTTGAAGGGATTTGTTTCCTCAGAATCTACCACCCCCGAAGATAAGAATGGATTTAAAGCAGCTCACGAACACAGAAACTCTAAAGCTAGAGCTCACGGTAGGCTTTATTTCCTTATGGCTGTCTATATCCCTTGCCTCTTTGTCCCTTTTATTCAGTATCTACCACTTCTTTCCGTAGACTTCATAACAAATTGATGGGTTTGCCATGTGGAAACTAGTAAATTGTATTCCAAATCTGGCCTGCCAGATGTTAATTATGGTTGGTAAAAGAATACTTTTTACGTTTTTAAATAGTTGAAAAATGAGATAGTGCATAATATTTCATGACATTTGAGAATTTTATGAACTTACAACACGAGTGTCTGTCAATAAAGTTTTAGTTGAATAAATAGCTACAGGCATTGATTTACCTGTTTCTGCTTTCCCTCTACATCAGCATACTTGAATAGTCACAACAGAGATCATAGAATTAGAAATCCTTGCTGACTAGTCCTACATTTATAGGAGCTTTGTAGACTTCTGGTCTGCTTTCAGCAATGACCTACTACATGGCAGAAGGGGTAGAGTGGATGGCTCTGACTGCATGGTCCATAGGTATTGTCTGTGACTTTGGAAGCACTAGCCAAAGCAGCCACACTTCAAATCTTTCTTTTGGAACTCTTAAAGATACATTACTCTAGAAGTTCTGCCAACATCACTGTGTAGGATCCTTAGTGTAATGCTAGCAAGGCTACAAAATCTTCCTCCACAGAGTACCGTCTTTCAGAGGATATCCTCTACATGATAAATGTTACAACTTGGGCAGACCTGGGTCTGGGAACTTTTGTATTTTGATGGATCCCTTAGTAGAGAGATATGGATGACAGATGCCCTGTTATGGAGCACAGACCTGCCACTGCTGCCTCTTCTCCCATTTCATACCCTTAATCTGCAACCCTAACTCCTCACCTAGTATTAGAAGATAGATTGGTGGAGGTATTCTTGTTCCTTACTGGGAAATTCTATTAAGAAAGAGCATTTTATATAATAGTTATTTTACCCTTTAATACACATCAGCCATAATGAGTACGGTTGCTTTGGCTCTTTGTCTATTTTCATCAGTTGATAAGTATATGTAGCAGGCAGAGTCCAAATAATGACACTATATAGCTAGTAGAATCTATCAGAAATCTTTGACTAAAATACAAGTACTGTAGGATCAGCATCTACATGATAATGATTAAACCATGAGCCTTTATTTTTTAGTAAGTAGAATTTCTTTCTAAAAATATTTTTAATTAATAGTTACATGTATTTATGAGTATGGTATGGCATTCAGTATACAGTGTGTAATGATCATTTACTTCAGGGATTTGTCATTTCCTCATGTTGGGAACATTTAAAATTGTCCTTATTGGAAATAGACCATTAATTATTGGCAACCACTGCTCTTACTGTGCCGTCTGGGATGTGAGAATTACACCTCCTGTCCTACTGTACCCCTGCACTTATTAGCCACCTCACTCTGCCCCTCTTCCTCAGATCCTTCCCAGGCTCCAGTAACCACTATTCTGCTCCTGACTTCTTTGAGATTAATTTTATTTTCCTTTAATACTTTCAAAGATTTTTGCCCCCCCCTTTTAAAAAATATTTACCCATTTATTTGAGGGAAAGGAATGTTTATGTACACATGCCATGGCATGCCAAGGTCAAGAGGACAGTTTTTGGGAATCTGTTCTTTCCTTTCACCACATGGGGTGCCAGGGATTGAACTCAGGACTTCAGACTTGGCAGCAAGTACTTTTACCCACTGTACCATATCGGCAGCCTAAGATCAACTTTTTTTTTTTTTTCTTTTTTTTTTTTTTTTTTTTTTAAAGATTTATTTATTTATTATGAGTACAGTGTTCTGTTTGCATGTATCCTGCAGGCCAGAAGAGGGAGCCAGATCTCATTACAGATGGTTGTGAGCCACCTTGTGGGTGCTGGGAATTGAACTCAGGACCTCTGGAAGAACAGCCAGTGTTCTTAACCTCTGAGCCATCTCTCCAGGCCCCAAGATCAACTTTTTAACTAAAGTATAATTTTAGGGGAGGGCACTGAATTATATGGGCATGAGTGGGTGTAGCTAGAGTTTTCCTGCCTGGCCCACAGTCAGGATAAATCTCTCTCACCTGCCAGTCCCACAGCCGCTCAGACTCGACCAAGTAAACACAGAGACTTATATTGGTTACAAACTGTGTGGCCATGGCAGGCTTCTTGCTAACTGTTCTTACAGCTTAAATTAATCCATTTCTATAAATCTATACCTTGCCTCGTGGCTTACCGGCATCTTCACATGCTGTTTGTCATCGTGGCGGCTGGCAGTGTCTCTCTGACTCAGCCTTCCACTTCCCAGCTTTATTCTCCTCCTTGTCCTGCCTACACTTCCTGCCTAGCCAATGGCCAATCAGTGTTTTATTTATTGACTAATCAGCAACACATTTGCCATACAGAACATCCCACAGCAAGTGGGTTGGTTTTTTTTTTTTTTTAAGTACATGAATTTAGTTATTCTATCTGACATGTATGCATACTTTTTATGTTCACAAAGGGTTAGTTCCATTATGTTTACAAAAACTAAGTATATCACTTTTATTGGTTTATAAAAGTACAATTTTTGACTGGTCATTTAAAAAAGGCACCAAACATCAGTATGTGCAAGGCCCTGGAAACACAGTTGTTTTTGCTGGAGTTTGAAAAAAAGAACTCCTGGCAGAGTTGTCTTAGAACTATGGTATGTTAAAGGCCTAGCCACTCTCTGTTACATGAGTCTAGAATATACTTAAATGCAGATTCCAGAGTCGATGAAAGGAAAGCCACATTTTTTGGATTTGATATTAAATACATTGATGAGGAACCAACAGGTAGATTCATTAAAAGCTATGATGCCACAGAAAGAAAACATGCTTTAGAAGCTGGGCACACCTGTGTGTTTCTGTATTCTCTGTATGAGTCAGGAAGGTCTTTTTAGTCCTTGACACTCAGTGTTTTCATTTATAAAGGTCAAGTAATACTGCCTACCTTAATGCATGATAAGGATTAGTACTAATTAAAGCAACTGTCATCTAACTTAATTACAAGTATATGGCCTGACAATTTCTTCTTAACAATGTCTACTAGAGGACTTAAGTTCAAACCAAGTTGGACATTCTGAAGACAGACAGCTGATTGAATCAGATGTGATAGAAGTAACTAAAAGTCAAGAAGACACTTCACCAGAGGGCAGGTGTAAGCGCATAGCCACATCGAATAATGAGAATACTAAAAAGGTGCTTGAAGTTCCAGTAAAAACATCCCAAGAAGGAGAACCGGCAGACTCACAGAGTCAGCAGGTCTTCTGTGATGAGGAGTTGCCAAGTGAAAGGACGAAGACCCCGTCCCCTTCTCTAGTGAGGCTCAGTAAAGAGAATGGGTTTCTACTGGATGCTTCCAAAGAAGGAAATGTGGGCCGCTTCCTTAATGTGAGTATCAGTGTGGAGATGCCTGTTTCTAAGCACTCCTTTCCTTAGAGTTTATCAGGAAGACAGGATTAATAAATTCTGAAGGCAGACTAAGGCAGTCCTCTGTGTACCTCTGCATGCTACTTCTTGATGCTTAATTCCTACTGCTAATATGGGAGTGACTAGGGTTTTTTGAGGCTCATACTAATTAATATAAATTGCTTGAAAGTGCTTACCATACAGTAAACATTTACATTAGAAAACTTAAGAGATGGCTGGGCATGGTGGCTCATGCCTGTAATCCCAGTACTTCTCAGGCTGAGGCAGGAGGATTTCCTGTGTTTTAGACCAGCCTGGGTACAATGTGAGAACCTGTCTTCAAAACACAAAACAAAACATAAAGCCAAGGAAAAGTAAATTCATCAATCAGTTTTCAGGGCTGGGAAGATGGCTCAGTCAGTAAAGTGCTTGCCAAGCCTGAGGACTTGAGTTTGGATCCCAGCACCCACATAAAAAGCTGGTGTGGCCATGTGCATGCCTATAACCCCAGCACTCTTGGGGGTGGAGACAGAGGCTTGCTAGGTCCAGTTTCAGTGAGAGATGCTCTCTCAAGGGATTATGGTGGAACATGATAGAGCTGCATACCCAACATCCTCTGGCTTCCTCATACATACACAGATGTGTGCCTGTGTACACACATGCACACAATACCACACATAGTATATCATATACAGAGAGATACACACAAAACAGGCATCATGGCATGCACTTGTAATCCTAGCACTGGGGAGAAGACAGGAAGATGCTGGGGCTTACTGGCTGATCTAGCCAATCATCAAGCTCCAAGTTCAATGAGACCTTTTCTCAAAAAATAGGTTACAAAAATTGGTATATGTATGAAAAAGGTGAAGAGCAATCAAGACATCTGACATTTGACTTTCAGCTTCCATAGACAGGTGCACATATACATGCATGTTTTCACATACATGTGTGCACAAAATACACAGTTTTCAAATTCAATTGTCCAAGTTGCACAAAAAAAATTGAATAGGAAATAATCATCATTCAAACTTAGTAATGGACATATTCAATGATATTGGAGAGACTTGGTATCTTTATGAGTCTTGTGATGGTAATAGATGTCAATATTGAGAAGACAGTGGACATCTAAGAAGTGCTGGAATGGTGGTATTGAGAGTACTGTCATGTTACAAGCCTTGGAAAGAGGTTACATGCCTATGTTGAGAAAAATTGACTGCTTACACATGTCTCCTCTTCAAAGAAGGTGCTGGTTTGGATTAGGATATAATATTATATTGTGTATACTCTTCATGTTAAAACTCTGTAAATATTTGTTTATTTTCAAGGCCTTTTCCATGTATGTATGTATGTATGTATTTTGGTTTTTCAGGACAGGGTTTCTTTTCTGTGTAGTTCTGGCTGTCCTGGAACTTTGTAGACCAGTCTGGCCTCAAACTCAAGAGATTTGCCTGCCTCTGCTTCCCAGTGCTGGGATTAAAGAAAGATGTGTGTCGGCACTGTCCAGCTAAGGCCTTCTCTTGAAAAGTATTATGCTGCCAATTTCCCTGACCCTATTCTGTGACTCTTTGTTTATTCTGCCCCCACCCCATCCCCGACTCTGCAAATGCAAGTAAACGCATATGTGGCATTCTTTCTTGTATAGCTTATTTACTTTGTGAGTGTGTAAGTGCATGGCGTGGCCTACATGCACATGTGTGCCTGTGTGTTTGGGAGTCAGAGGTCAATCCTAAGTTGTTCCTTTAGTGCCATTCACCTTAGTTTTTTAAAACAAGTTTACTCATTGGCCTGCAACTCACCAATCAGGCTTGGCTGTCTGGCAGCAAGCCCCAGGGATCCTCTTCTCTCTACCTTCCCAGTCCTGATATCACAACCATGTGCCGCCACACCTGGCTTTTTCACCTGGGGTCTAGGGATTGAGCTCAGGTCTACTTGCTTGCATAGCAAGTACATAACTGATTGAGTGCTTGCTCGCGCCCTCTCTCTCTCTCTCTCTCTCTCTCTCTCTCTCTCTCTCTCTCTCTCTCTCTCTTTCTTTTTTTTTCCCCCAAGACAGTATTTCTCTGTATAGTTCTGGCTGTTCTGGTACTTGCTTTGTAGACCAGGCTGGTCTCAAACTCAGAGAAATCTGCCTTCCTCTGCCTCCCAAGTGCTGAGATTAAAAGCATGCATCACCACCGCTCAGCTTGAGCTATTTCTTATATTCACTCTTTGAGTTAACAATACTATCTTGAAGATCATTATGTATCAGTGCAGAGGAGCTCCTGATACTTTCCTTTTTTACATTTAGTTATTTATTTTGTATGTGGGATGGGTATACATACATGTCACATCCATGTGTGGAGGTTAGGGAACAACTTGAAAAGTTGGTACTCCCCTTTTTACCATGTAAGTTCCAGGAATCAAACTCAAGTTGTCAAGCTTGTTGGCAAATGCCTTTACCTACTGAGCCATCTTACTGGCCCTGATTCTTCTTGTTAGCATGTTTCTCCTTTTATGCTGCATGGAATTCCATTGTGTCATTCTTAACTAGCTCTCTATGGATAAGTATTATTTCCAACTGTTTCCTGTTTTAAAACTGTTTATTAACAATCTTACACATTGATACCTATACAGATGGCTCTGTACAATATTTTTAATAATAGTGTTGTTGAGTCAAAAGATAAATGCATTTATAATATTAAGTACTGACAAACAATCCCCATTTAAGGGGTTCTATTTTATATTTCAGCAGGATACCTGAATGGCTTTACTGACTGGGTTCAAAATGAGAAAGATGAAATCAGTGAGATGTGTAGGAAACAATGATATTCACATACTTTAAATAACAAGGTTCTAAATTTTATGCTGTGTGTAACCTTTATGTTTAATTCTTTTTTTTTTAAACAGCATAGTTGTTCCCCAAATCTCTGTGTACAGAACGTTTTTGTAGAAACACATGACAGGAATTTCCCACTGGTCGCCTTCTTCACCAACAGGTTTGCACTTGTTTTGCTTATACAATTTAATGCTGCAGCTATGACTTTTAAAATAGTAAATATGAAAAAAGTATGAAAAGATGAAACATAGCCCCAAATATCAAGGTATCCTAAAAGAGTCAGTTATCCGAAACTGTTAACTAGTCAGTAAAAATTTAAACCATTGGAATTTCTATTCTTATTCTCATTTAGAATTAATTTCTTAAGGGGCTGAGGACATCAGATTACATAGTTCAGTTCAGAGGAACGTGAGGAAGAGTGTTGTATCATTTTTGTTTTGATCAAAAGAGTTCCCATTTTTATTGTGCATATTCATAATATAGTATTAAAACAAACTTCCAATAAACATTTTCTTTTACAACACTTAATAACATTGTATGTGTTGGAGAAAGCCTTCAGTAATTTTGCAGAAGAGATTCATTTAGCTTTCAGTTGTTTTTGTGACAGGGTCTTGCCATTTACCCTTTGCTGACCTAGGACTCAGTACATAGCCCAGGTTGGCCGTGAACTCTTTTTGTTGTTGTTGTTGTTTTGTTTTGTGTTGTTTTGAGACAGTGATTCTTTGTGTAATTTGCTGGAACTCAGATCTGCCTACCTCTACCTCTTGAGTGCTGGGATTGAAGGCCTCACCTAGACCTTTACTTTTCTTTTTTTTTTAAGATAATTTTTTAATCTACTTCAAATGTACTCCCAGTTCCACAAAAAGATTTAATAATCTTTAGAATTGTTTAAAAGTATCAGTAAGAAAATGTAAGAGAGTTTTAGTTATGAAGAAACAGGGTGTGGACATGAATTAGCATTTTAAAAGTAAAGTAGCTTATAGACTGGGGATACAGCCTGGCATTAGAACACCCAACATGCACAAAGCTATGGCTCTGACCACCGGCACAGGTAGAAAGAGTGGATGAGTGCTGCAGAGGTAAGGTGTAGTCAGTGCTGTGAGACAGCATGTTAGGGATCACTGTGGAGATAGATGTATGCATTATTTTAGGACAAATGACAGATGATTGACTTTGTTTTAGAACACTGGCCATCAAATACATATGACACCTACACTTGAATTTCTAGGAAAGGGCAAATGCCAACTCTCTTGAAAGGGTCAATGTTAGGAGATCCTAGTCCATCACATGATCACCATAGCCAGGTAGAAAGATCTGAGGGAACCAGAGGAACTGGCTGTGTACCTATACAGGGAACACTTCTTGGACAGCCTGTTGCCAGGTGATACAGACCCACAGGATTGTTTGCATATATCATGTTCACAGTTGCATCCATTGAAGGAAGGTAGACAGGTACTGAAGGACTCCAGGATGTAGATCCCTCCATTCAGACAGCAAGATTTATTTAGTAACTTGCTGCAGGTTCTTCCTGGTTCTGAATGTAGTCATCTCTGACTGCCAGGTCTTCCAGAGATGGAATAACAGCTCACAGCCCAACACAGCAATGAGTCCCGATTCAGAGGTGCTGGAAATGGCCACAAGCAAAACAATACTGAATGAGAAGTGCACTATCTTCCTGTAACTAGAGTTTTCCTGCCTGGCCCACAGTCAGGATAAATCTCTCTCACCTGCCAGTCCCACTGCCACTCAGACCCGACCAAGTAACCACAGAGACTTATATTGGTTACAAACTGGATGGCCGTGGCAGGCTTCTTGCTAACTGTTCTTACAGCTTAAATTAATCCATTTCTATAAATCTATACCTTGCCACGTGGCTCGTGGCTTACCGGCATCTTCACATGCTGTTTGTCATCATGGTGGCTGGCAGTGTCTCTCTGACTCAGCCTTCCACTTCCCAGCTTTATTCTCCTCCTTGTCCTGCCTACACTTCCTGCCTAGCCAATGGCCAATCAGTGTTTTATTTATTGACTAATTAGCAACACATTTGCCATACAAAACATCCCACAGCATCTTCAGTTCTTAAAAATGTAGGAGAAAAATACAAGAAGAAAAATATTGAGGAAAAAAAATAGCAAATGGCTTTAATTCACAAAATCATTGCCAAAACACCCAAAGGAAAACATTAATATCCTGAAGTAAAAATAGCAATTGAAAAAGAAAGCTATCTCACATACGAAATATGCCCATTTCCTGTATCTTTTTTTTTTTCTTCCTTTTTCTTTTTTCTTTTTGGTTTTCTCGAGACAGGGTTTCTCAGTGTAGTTTGGTGCATGTCCTGGACCTCACTCTGTAGACCAGGCTGACCTCGAACTCACAGAGCTCCACCTGGCTCTGCCTCCCAAGTGCTGGGATTAAAGGCGTGCGCCACCGCCGCCCGGCTTCCTGTATCTTTTTTAATGTCTGAATTATTTCGTTTGTTTGTGTGCCACAGCCTTCATGTTTGTAAAACACCATTCCTCATAGACAGACAGACTTTCTTACACAAGATTTTGGGAGAGTTGAAATAAAAGTCAAATGATTACTCCTAATAAAGGTTATCTTAAATGGTGGATGATGTAGAGAGAGAATAGATCAACTTTAGTATGGTTAATTTTGTCAATATGAAAATTGGCATATTCAAGGTTGATTCAGGTGGAATTATTTAGGATGATTTATGATTCTTTTTTATTTCTACTTTCTAGGTATGTGAAAGCAAGAACAGAACTAACATGGGATTATGGTTATGAAGCTGGGACCATGCCTGAAAAGGAAATCCTCTGCCAATGTGGGGTTACTAAGTGTCGGAAAAAAATAATATAACTGATGTCTATTCAGGAAATGATCTGGTCAAGCTGGAACTACATCAGTTGTCAATGAAATTTTGTTTAATCCTTCTGTTTCCCTTGGTCAGGGTATTCATGTTTTATGTCTGATTTTGTATAACTTAGGTCAGAAACAAAATTAGAACACTCTCATATGCATCAAGTATCACTTGTTATTATTGTTAATCAACTTTACATGAGTAGAATGTAAATAGTATATTTCATGTACATACCACTGTATAATTTGTATTTTATATATTAAGACAAAAATTATAATAGAATTTGTATGTTTCTAAATTGTTTTGTGATTATTATTTTTAATTTATGTTCCAAAGGACCAAATTTTACATCTTTAACCTACAAAGTTGGTGTTAAATTCCTGGCAATTCATTGACCATTATGAACTACAAATGAGGGGCAAGAATGTGTAGGCGAACTTTATGCACATTAATCGGAAGTACTCTTCTTTGTTGGGAATTGAACCCATGGCCTCCTGCATGCTAGGCAGTTACTCTACCACAAAGCTACATCTTCAGCCCTTTCAAGTTATTTATTACTTCATTGTCCCATTAACCACTCCAGTAGGAGGCCGTTCTGGACACACTTTTTGAAGATGAAACTTCATTTCCAGATTCTCAGTAGTGCCTTGGTGCACAAGACAAAAGCACAGAAACCTGGAAGAACATTAATACTTTTTTCTACACAGAGTAGAGCTACAAGTAAAGGGAATCTTGAAGTTGGTCAAAATTGTGTTATGTAGAATGAAAGGAATCTCATTAAATAGGGGCACAACAGTTTGAGCTGCAGGCAAGTGAGTCAAGATATTCACAGCAATGATGCAAGGGCTTTAGTAACTGTTAGTTACTGTGTGTATCGATTAGACAAACACATTAGGAACTAACACTGAGTTTCTAATGATACATCAGTGTTGCATGAAGTGAGGAGACTTGATTGTTATGGGAACTTGTTTGGTCCAAAGGGGACTTTTGTGAAACAGCCTCTGTGTCCTCAAGGTCTCCCTTTGGAGTCCATTTGACTTCCAGAAAAAGGTGTTTTATCAATGGCATCGTCTTGGAGAAAGTTCTCCAGAAAGCTTGATCTACATTACCTCATGTTGGGCCACTACCAACACTCTCCAGTTGATAGCCTAGACCTCCACTTTTCCATTTTTCCCCCAAAGTGGATGGAACAATAACTTGAAAACAAAACTGAGAAGTAAATGTGTTGAGACTCCATGCTTGGGATGTCTGTTTTAGACTTTTTGAGGTGTTTTGGCATGGTCTGGAATTCTTACCCACTTGACATTTGTAGTATTGCCGTTGCCCCACTGTGCTGTCTCTAGGAAAGGTTTGTTTTCACCCCTTCTGTCTAGTGCATGGTGAGTTTTCAGGCTGAAAACTTTGTCCTTCCATGTAAGAAAATCTTAAACAGTTTAAAGATTTCTCTTCTCTTTGGAATTAGTTACCTAAATATTAGAATTAAAAATTGGCTTTCTGGCCGGGCAGTGGTGGCGCACGCCTTTAATCCCAGCACTCAGGAGGCAGAGGCCGGCGGATCTCTGTGAGTTCGAGGTCAGCCTGGGCTACCAAGTGAGTTCCAGGAATAGGCACAAAGCTACACAGAGAAACCCTGTCTCGAAAAACAAAAAAAAAAAAAAAAAAAAAAAAAAAAATTGGCTTTCTGACTTTTTAATGTAATATTTTTACTAATTCTTTGAGAATTTCATACAATGTACTTTGGTCATATTTGTCTTATATCCATCCACTGTCTTCCTACTTCCTCCCAACTTCATGTTTTGTTTTTTGTATTTTTTTTTTTTTAAATAACCCACCAACTTCAATTTACGCTGACCACATGCTCCTGAGTATGTGGCCACCAGGTGCCATACCCTTAAAGAAAACTTACTCTCGGGGGCTGGAGAGATGGCTCAGCGGTTAAGAACACTGACTGCTCTTCCAGAGGTCCTGAGTTCAATTCCTAGCACCCAAATGGCAGCTCACAACTCTCTGTAACTCCAGGATCCAACACCCTCAAATACATACAGGCAAAATGCCAATAAAATAAAAAGAAAAGAAAACTTACTCTCCTTCCACCCAAAGCCATTAACTAGGATAATATGTCCTCAGGGTTGGGGCTCATGAGCTCCACCTCATGCTAGAAGGCTGACCAGTTTGATCTTTTGCAGGCAGCCACAGCTGCTATAGGTTCATGACAGTAGAGAACCTGTTATGTCCAGAAGACCATTTCCATTTAGTCCTTCCTGAATTCTAGCATTTGCATTCATTCTGCCCCTTCTTCTGTAACAATTCCTGAGCCAGCTTTCTGACTTTTTTTAATTATAACTGTAACACAAATTTAAAAGGTCTTATAATAAAAAACCCAGAGCCAGACACTGGGGTGAAAGCTGAAAGATCAGAGAAGCAGAACAGCCAACCACTAGCTTACCTCTACAAAATCCTCAGCCTCAAGAGAGCGAGTTCCTGTTTCCTCACACCTTATATACCTTTCTGTGTCCTGCCATATTACTTCCTGGGATTAAAGGCGTGTGTGCTTCCCAAGCAAAGGCATGAGATCTCAAGTGCTAGGATTAAAGGTGTGAGCCACCACTGCCTGGTTCTGTTTCTCTCATGTAGCCCAGTGTGACCTTGAACTCACAGATATCCAGATGGATCTCTGCCTCCTGAGTCACAGGATTAAAGGTATGTGCCACCACTGCCTGACCTCTATGTCTAATTTAGTGGTTGGCTCTGTCTTCTGATCCCTAGGTAAGCTTTACTGGGGTACACAATATATCACCACATATAACTTTGTTTTTTGAGATAATAATAAATTTACATCATTTTCCCCTTCCCTTTTTTCTCTCCAATACCTCCATGTACCCTGCCCCCTTGTTCTCTGTCAAATTCATGGGTTTTTTTTTCTTTAATTACGTGTGTGTATATTTATTTAGGAATATATATGAATATGTACATACTCCTAAATAAATAAATACATCCTGCTCAGTCTGTAGAATGTTACTTGTATGGACACGTTTTCAAGGTTGGTATTGGATAATCAGTTGATGCGGTTTTCCCTGGGGAAGACTGTTTCTTCTGCTTTCAGCATTCCTCAGTAACCTGTAGTTCTTTGTCTAGGGTTGAGGCCTTCTGAGCTTTTCCCTTTCCATGTTAGCATGTCTTTTGGTGTTGTCCTTGTTCAGCCGATGTTTAGGCAGTCATGTGGTGAGACTTCATGGCTGTAGCTTCCCTGTCATTTCTAGGAAATACTGTCTCAGAGCAGACTTCCTGTTCCTCTGGCTTTAATATTTCTGCCTCCTCTTCCACAATGATGCTTAGGTGGAGGAATTGTGTTGATGTATTTGTTGGGACTGGGCTCTACAACTGCATTGTGATCAGCTATCGTCTATAATGCTCTCCATCTGTTTTTGCAAAGAGAAGATTCCTGGATGAAGGGTAGAGCTATATTTATCTATGTGTATAAGGACAAATGTTTAGAATGTATTAGGGATTGTGCTAGTTTAGTAAAGTAGCAGCTGTAGGTTCTTCAAGATCCATGATTTCACTAGCCTTGGAAAATTGGCTAGATTTCCAGTACCAGGCATGATTTTCTTCTTGTTGAGCAGGTCTTAAGACCAATTACAGAGCTGTTAGTTACTGTGTATATCGATTAGACAAACACATTAGGAACTAACACCGAGTTTGCAATGATTCATTGGTGTTGCATTAAGGCAAGAAATAAAAGCACTCCCCCTTGGAGTCATTTTACCAAGAGTGAGTCCAGATTTGAATTCTCTACTTCATGTTCCCTGTGTCGCCCATCTTCTGTCTGTGGCATGAGTCTGAATCTGTCCCTGTGTGTAACTGTCCTGCGTATGTGTATGTCTGTTATGTGGATGTCCCTCAAAAGGGGCTTTGTTCTGTATTTATTGAACAGCATAGAAAGGATCATGTGGAGAAAAGAATAAAATACTTTTCAGAAATCTTGAAAAAGTTATTGGCTTTAACTGATCCCAGTTGACCCATAGTACAAGCAGTATTATAAATAGTTTATCAACTAATCTTCATAAATGGATGCTTTCAACCTTTAAGATAGCTGGTTGCTTCCCTCTTTCAGAAGCTTGCATAGAACCTTCTGGTACCATGAAAGTTAGTCTTTAGGGAGGAGATTCGAAAGTCAGATCTAAGTTGGGTCCCCTAGGCCCTATGTCTGAAGTAGATAGTGTCTTCAGCAATAGGGACTTAACGTCTCACCTCCGTGAGCAACCAAGGGCAGTAGCAATAGACAGTGTCTTTTGGGAGTCTCTTGGACAACTCTGGCCAACAAATCGAAAGAGGGCTTCCCATGCCTGGTGTTGGGGGTCTTGCTAGATAGTCTCTGGCACTTAGAGGGAGCACTGCCAGCCAAAATGGGAAATTTCGTTTAAACTTATATAAGTGATCACAGACTGATATGTATTATAGGTGTTTTAGCTAGATACTCGATGATTCTTGGGACTTTTTCAGACATCCTTACTATTATTTTAACATCTTCCTCTCCTTCCTATATTTATGCCCCCTACCCCACACACACTTTCTGAGTTCTTTTTATTTTTAGCTTTGCCTCCCTCCTCTGCTTTATAGGAAACCGATCTCCAAACTTTCTAAATTGCATTGTATTTTTCTAGTCTGTTAATTTTCATTTCTTTTGGTTTATGTGAGTATGGGCATTGTGTGTTCCACTTTATCAAGCTCCATCTGTCCCCTTGAGACCATCTGCATCGAACCTGGCTTGCCATTTCATCTCGACTGGGTGACCGGCAAGCCTAGCATTCTCTTGTCTCTGTCCCCTAAAGCCTTGAAATTACTGGTGCACACTCACCCTGACTTTCATGGAGTGCTAGGAGTGGAGACCTCAGGTCCTTGTGTTTCTACAGCTGGCACTCTAACCACTGATCCATCTTTCCAGCCCCTGCAAGTTTTCTTCCTAAGAGCTTTTTTTTCTTCTTCGAGAAGTCTTTGTTTGTTTGAGACAGAGTCTTACTATGTAGCCCTGGCTGCCTCAGATTCATAGAGGTTGGCCTGCCTCTGTCTCTTGGGTACTGGGGTTAAAGGTGTATGCCACCATGCCAAGGGAGAATCCTTTAAAGGATCCTGTTCTGGTCCATAGCTATAACAGTTATATGTCTTTTAAGATATTATGTATGAGCCAAAGAGATGGCCCAGCAGGTAAAGGCACATGCTGCCAAGCCCAACAGCCTGACTTCAGTCCCTAGGACTCACATAATAAGAGGGGATTACTATAACCTGAAGTGACTCTGACTGCCATGCATGTCATGGCACACATGTGCACACATTGAAAAGCACACTAATAAAAGTTTAAAACACTATTTAAATGTGTATGTGTGTGTACCTGCACATACAAACATTCATGTGGGTATTTTCCTTCAAGGCCTCTCTCTGTTCTCCCCCCACCCCCACCCCAATCTCGCTATAGTCTTTCTCTTTAAAGTTAGAGGCTTTCCTCAGAATTATAGATCTTGCTCATCTATTTTTTTTTTAGGTTTTTTTGTGACAGGGTTTCTCTGTGTAGCCCTAGCTGTCCTGGAACTTGCTCTGTAGCCCAGGCTGGCCTCGAACCGTGAGCGATCCACCTGCCTCTGTCTCCCAAGTGCTGGCATTAGAAGCATGTGCCACCACCACCCAGCTTGCTCATCTATTCTTACTGAAGAGTGTGAGAAAGGATTTTTCCAGAACCTTCCAGAAAGGAAGGCACTTTCCATCCTGTGCTGAACCTTACATTTTGCCCAGGCTGTCCAAGTTGCCTTGTTTAGTTGCCCTCTCCTCTGCCAGGCCAGGTCTGTACTTTGTCCTCTCAGAGTGCAAGCAAGCCTCCCTGAAGTTTGTCCTTAATTCCCAGCAAAGCACTGAACTTTCAACACCATATTTCCTGTATGTTGGTGCCTACATGGATATTTCAATTTGTTACATGGACTGAAAAATCTGCATCTGTATGGTGTTTTGTGCTCTACTGGTGCTAAGTAAAGATGCCTTACTGGCAACTGAGTCTAGGATCATTAATTTTGTGTGTCATTTAAAGATACTACTGCATCGGCCAAAGGGTGTGGTAGAACTTTCAGAAATACAGATCAGTTGTTTCTCAAGCTAAAGCCGAGGAAGGGTGCGGGTTCCTGGTATGGCTTCCCTTAAGCTGTTTGATGGCTATTCAGGTTGTCAACTTGACACACCTGGGAAGGGGGCACTTCAGGGAATTGCCTCCATCAGATTGGCTTGTGGGGCATTTTCCTGACCGCTAGTTGATGGAGGAGGGCACAGGCCACTGTGTCAGTGCCACCACCGGGCAGGTGGCTGTGGGCTGTACTACAAAGCAGTTAGAGAGCCAAGGGAGGCAAGCCAGAAAACATTGCTGCTCCTGCTTTCTTCCCTGTCTTTCCCGGTTGATGACTACCCTGTTCGTCAAATACACCCTTTCCTCCCCTAAGTTACCTTGGGCCACGGTGTTCATAGCATCGGGGAAAAAAACGAACAAGAACACTAAAACACTACTCAGAGTTGAATCTGCAAGCAAACTGACCAAATTTGCACTTCCTCCCAGCTTGCTCCTTGCTATCACCACCCAGATTTAGAGAAACGAAACTGAAAACTAGAAACTACCAGTGGTGCTTCCGGGAGTGCAGCTGCGTAGCCATGGCCGAAGAGACACCACCAGCTGGTGACCCAGTCCCCACTGGTGAGTACCAGATGGATGGTGGCCAGCTGGAAGGGGCCACACGCCACTTCCCCTTTCCCCAGCTCTGGGAGCCTGCAGGCTGCTGCTGAGTGCTTGAGTGCCAGCCTGCAGGCTGCTGCTGAGTGCTTGAGTGCCAGCCTGCAGGCTGCTGCTGAGTGCTTGAGTGCCGTGGGCAGACAGAGCTAGGCTTACAGCGGGGAGGGTGGGGGGGGCGATATGGGGTGGACCTCGGGAAGCTGATACCTCTAGGTTGCCTGGTTCCATCCTCTTGGATCCTTGCTTCACAGATTCGGGAGCTCTGTACTTTAAAGTTAATACTCAAGACATGCTGTTGAAAAGGAGGATAAACTTTATTGAGATGCTGCCAACGTGGAAAGGGGAACGGTCTGGGGCATTTGGGGAATACTGAGGAACACGTTGTGGGGGTTGCAAATAGGCAAACATTTCAGAGAAGCTGGAGTTGGGCAGGCTGAGGTCTCAGGGCCACCCACGGTGACAATCTCCTTGTGATGGTATTGTCTTACCTTGAGGGCACAGTGATCGATCCAGGTATTTGTCAGTTTTGCGATCCAAAGATTCCCGGAATCGTCTTAGAAAAAACATGAACTCAGGAATGTAAAGGCAGTCCTCTTCTGGGACAGGACACAAGTAATACACAGAGGACAGCAGGAACAGAACAAAAGCTGGTGGGGACCGGCTGTTACAGCCCCCCTTGTCTCTCCAGTGGAAATCTGACCCAAAGGCTAAAGCAGGAAAAACCAGACACAATAGGGAGGCGCTGATGCCAAGCCTTTTCAACCCCTTCAATCCCTCACCAGTGATTACAGTGATCGCTGGCCTGAGTGAAGTCAAGGTTTTCAGCAAAAGCAGCCTTCCACCCCTGAAACTTAACCCAACCATTATCCTAACTCACTTGGTAGATGTCTATAGCTAAGCTTACACATATTTATTTATTTATTTATTTATTCATTCATTCATTCCAGCTTGTGACCACCCCCCACTAGCTTTTTTTTAAAGATTTATTTTATGTGTATAAATGCCTTGCCCAAATATATGTCTGTGTACCACATGTGTATTTGATGCCTGTGTTATTTAGAAGGCATAGGACTCCTCCTGGAACTGGAGTATGAGAGAGTCATGAGTCACCATGTAGGTGCTGGGAACCAAACCTGGATCCTCTGCAAGAGCAACAAGACTCTTGTCTACTGAGCTGTAGCATGAATCTTAAAGAGTCTTATTAATAAAAACAACCTGGAGCCAGGTATTAGGGTGAACGCTAAAAGATCAGAGAAGCAGAACAAGCCACAGCCACCTCACCTTGCCATTTCCTCAGCTGATCCTATTTCCTCAGACTGGAAGCCTCTGAGTCCTCATCCAGAATGAATCTCAGCTGAACTGTTGCTCAAAAGCCTAAAAGCTTTACCAGCCTAGTTCCTGGTTTTCATGTCTTACCTTTCTGCTTTCTGTCATTACTTCCTGAGATTAAAGACGTGAGTCACCATGCCTGGCTATTTCCAGTGTGGCCTTGAACTCACAGAGATCCATGCCTCCAGAAGGCTAGGATTAAAGGTGTGAGTGCCACCATTTTCTAGCCTCTGTATCTAGTGGCTGTTCTGTTCTCTGACCCCAGATAAGTTTATTAGGGTGCACAGTATTTTGGGGGAACATAATACCACCACACTGAGCCATCGCTCTAGTCCCTGTTATGTATGTCTGTACATATGTATGTATTTATGTGCGAGCATGTGTGTGTGTGTGTGTGTGTGTGTGTGTGTGTGTGTGTGTGTGTGTTCATATGCCATGTGTGTGGAGACCTTGGAGCTGGAGTTACAAGTATTTGTAAGCCTCCCCAACATGAGTGCTGGGAATGGAGGTTGGGTTCTCCAGAAGAATAGCAAACACATTCTCTCTCTAGCCCTTGATCCTACTTTTTCAAATCAAGAGTCAGTCATAGGTAGAAAACTTGAAAAGTTGTTCCAGGCAGAGGATGGCACAAATAAGGGTACCAATCTCCAAAATACATGGTAACCACTAGCCAGGTGGTCAACTATTTCATTTAGCTAATCTGTGTATGGACTGTAGGGCTCAAATCTTCCTTTGCTCTTTTCTCTATCTGGACTATTTTACTATCTCCAGTTTGTGCTGAATATATACTCATGCATGTGGCTACCCACTGGTGCATGGTGGACCTACCAGGAGCCACACCCAAAAGAAAACTGACACTCCTTCCCCCAACAAACCATCAACTGACAGTAGCTTCTCACTTAGGGGTGGATGCTCATGGTTATCCTCCCACCCCCCCCCTCCACCATGCCAGCTAGAATTTGACTGCTTTGATCTTGTGCAGGCAGCCACAGCTGTACTCACAGCTGCAAACACAGATGCTTTGAATGTCTGATTACAGCACTTTCTGTCCTGTCTAGAAGACATTGTTTCTATGGCTCTTAGAATCTTTCCATCCCCTCTTCCACTGTTCCCCGAGCCTTGGGGGATGTGGGGTTACTGTGGTTGTCTCATTTATGACTGAGCATCTCACAGACATATATTCTCTACACTTTGAGGAGCTGTGAACTTTCTAAGACTCTATTGCTGAAGGCACCACACTTTTTAGTTACAGGACACAGAAATTAAGCAATTACCAGGAAGTTCTTACCTGTTGGGTAGCTTTCATAGTTCTGGAAGTTGTCATGTAGCTTGTTTGAGAATAAAAGACATTAACGATGTTACCCAGCTGTGAACACTGTGAGCTCCAGTAACAACCAGCATGGCATGTGAGATGTGTTCATGGGTGCAATGGTGGTACAAATGTTATAGGGTAACCAACTGATCTCTTATTGGATTTAAGGCCTGCAGGAGGAAGCACATACCTGGTACTCTGTTTGACCAAGAACTCATGGTAAGGGAGCTTCCAGGCCCCAGGGGTGAGCCTCCTCCTACTATTTTTGCTAAATAGATATGGTATCAAACTTCACTCTAAATTCCCATCTCTGCCCATGGGTAAGTGCAGCTCTCAGACATCACTGGAGAATTTCTCTGTGCATTTTATGCATTTCAGTAAGGCTCCTGGAAGGTTTTCAGTGACACGGTAGCCCACCTTTGTGGCTTGCTCTGTTGCTGTTGACAACACTGGTCTAGAACACCGATCAGAGGCTGTACCACACAAGCAGTGCCTTTCCCACTCACATTGCTGGTTTTGCTGTTGTTCCAGGAGTCAAGACTCTACCGTAAAAACAGATGTCTTTAAGACTGGAGGAGCTAGCAAGGCCATGAAATGCTTTTCTGTTTTTAATCTTAATGTTGCTTATAGGGGTCTGTCAGGTTACAGAAAAGATGGAAAAAAGGACATGTGCCCTCTGCCCCAAAGGCCACGACTGGAGTGTGATATACTTTGCACCATCGGAGAATATAGCTGCTCATGAAAATTGTTTGGTAAGTTACTTGAAAATATCTTTAAAGCTACATGCTCAGTGGTTAAGAGGACCCAGGTTCCATTCCCAGGACCCATAGGGTGGCTCATAACCACCATAAACCCAGTCCCAGGGTATGTGATGCCCCCATCTGGCCTCTGAGGGCATCAAGCACACGTGATAATAGATCTACATGCAACCAAAAGCCCATACATACAAAACAAAGATAAAAAAGCAAAACCCGAGACACCTCCACCAGTGAGCTCACCTCCAAGGTACTCACTCTACCCACTGAGTCATCTCCCAAACCTCCATGTCATGATTTCTTAAATGATCTTTTTCTTGTTTTATTGAGTTTTTCCTGAGAATTCTATTGTAGTGATGATTAGGAGCAGTTCAAGGAGGGAGCCTTGTCTTGGTTCTATCAGTAGTATAGTTTTTAGAGTCTTATTGAAATTTACTTTAGAGATCCACCTGCCTCTGCCTCCCTAGTGCTGAGACTAAAGGTATGTGCCACCACACCCAGCTGTCAGAGCTGTTTTAAATTATGTATCATCTGTCCTGTAAACTTACTATTTCTACAAGCAAGGGCATTCTCTCGTCTAAGTACAATTTATCCATCCAAATCAGCCATTCGCATTGGGTCTATAGTACCATCAAATCCCCAGACTTGAGTTTCCACTTGTTACCCTAACAACATGACAAAGGGTTGAAACATATAGATTACATGAAACTGTCACCCCTTAAAGCCTTTTCCTTTTAACCTCTTGTGTACTTATATTTTTTCTTGTTGTTAAACCGTTTCTGACAGACTGTTAATTTGCCAGTATTTTAGTAAACTTTATTGGCATACTTTTCAGAAACAAAGTGCAGCTGACTGAAATGTGCAGTTGAGTTTTGAGACATGTGATCACTGTCTAGTCTGAGAACTCCCAGAACCCCAGAACATTTCCTCATGCCTCTTTGCAGTCAGCCCCCACCTACTCCAAGTCCTTCTAGATTGATCTTTTCTCAGAGGCCTCGTCACAGGACTGCAACAGCACGGACTCTTTAGTGTGTGGATTCCTTTGCTCAGCAGTGTTGCAGAGATGCTTCTATGCCATGTGTGCATTTGGACCTCTTTGGGTTCTATATCTAGGTATTCATCCAAAATATTCAGAAAAAAAATGCCCCTGTACTGAACATACATGCACTTTTTCTTACCTTATTGTCTTAACAATTATAGTAGACAACATTTCCATAGCATTTACATTGTATTATTCCAGAGATGATTTAAGCACACAAGAGGGCAGGCATAGGCTGTCTTAGTTAGGGTTTCTATTGCTGCAACAAAACACCATGACCAAAAAGCAAGTTGGGGAGGAAAGGGTTTATTTGGCTTACACTACCATATCGCTGTTCATCATCGAAGGAAGTCAGGACAGGAAATCAAACAGGGCAGGAAATCTAGAGGCAGAAGATGATGCAGAGGCCATGGATGAGTGCTGCTTACTGGCTTGCTCTCACGGCTTTGCTCAGCCTGCTTTCTTGTAGAACCCAGGACCACCAGCCCAGGGATGGCACTACCCACAATGGGCTGGACCCTCTCCCATAAATCACTAATTAAGAAAATGTCCTACAGCCAGGTCTTAATGGAGGTGTTTTCTCAACTGAGGTTCCCTTTCAGATAACTCTAGTTTGTGTCAGGTTGACATAGAATTAGCCAGGACAGGCTGTATGCTTAGGAGATACCATTCTATATAAGGGTAACTTCAACATGAGAGGACTTAGGTTACCCCAAAGGAGGTCCCTTGAGAATAGCAGATGAATGTATCAGTATTTGCTTCCCCCTTTTCTTATTATTATATGGATATGTCACAATCTATTTATCTACCTATCAACACATACATTATTTCCAGTCCAAGGTTATAACAAATTTGTAATGAACACCTGTATCTGAGCCTTTGTCTCCTATATGATTTTATTTCTCTTGGGCAGACATCTACAAGAATTTCCACTTCCTAATATAAGTGTACATTTAACATTTAAATGTTTATCATTTGAAAGCCAGTCTATTGGGTGCATGCATATTGGTATTGCCATGATTTTAATTTGCATGATGGTTAGTTATCTTGGGTATCTTTTCCTTTTTTTTTTTTTTACCATTCTGAAGTATCTATTTGAATTTTGTGCCCCTCCCTGTGTTTTGGTGGTGCTGAGGATCAAATCCATGGCCTGGAAATAATAAGCAAATGTTTTATCATCGAACCATAACCTCGATCCTTGTCCATTAAAAAAGAAAGATGTGTGTGTGTGTGTGTGTGTGTGTGTGTGTGTGTGTGTGTGTGTGTGTGTGTATGTATGTGTGTGTGTGTGTGTGTGTGTGTGTGTGTGTGTGTGTATACACATGTGCCACTGCTTGCACGTGGGGGTCAGAAAATGGCCTTCTCAGGTGCTTGCACTCTCCTCCACCTCATTTGAGGTGATCTCATTCCTCCTGCTGCAGATGCAGGCTTCTGGCTGGTTGTCTCCCCTCTGCCACTGGAGGACACCAGGATTGCAGGAGTGTGACTTGAGCCCTAACATCTGCCTTGTTACACTGGTTCTAGGAACTGAGCTCAGGTTGGCAGACTTGCTCAGCAAATGCTTTTACTCACTAAGCCTCTTCTCTGATACCCTTGTCCATTTTAAATTGAACTGTCTATTGAATTATAAGGTTTTCCTATATTGTAGATACGAACCTTTGATCAGATGTATATATTGTATTTTTTCCTATTCTCTTGCTTGCTTTTTAAAAATTCCAGCTGTTTATTTTTTTTATGCATATACCACAGCAGGCAGGTGGAGGTCGGAGGACAACTTGCAGGTTTCAGTTTTCTCCTCCATGATGTGAGTGCCAGGGCTAGCCCCAGGTCATCAGGCTTGGCAGCAAATGCTTTTAGTTGACAAGTCACCTCATTGGTCCACCTTTTTATTCCAGTGTCTTTCAGAGAGCAGCTTTTAATCCTGATAAAGTACAACATATTAGTGTACTAAGCTTGCAACTTGAGCAGATCAGCAGATACATAGAGACCCTACATGGAAACAAGGTGGAAAGAGAACCAACTTCCAAAGTTGTTCTCTGCCCTCACTTGCAAGTGTCAACATTTTCATTATGATTTCTGATTCTTATTAAAAAAAAAAGCTTCACCTGTGTCACAAAATTCTTCTTGTGTTTATGTTCTTTGCTATCTGAGTTTATGTATTATATTAATCTTCAACTGGAAGCAGGCAGATTGTTTAGGTCTTATGTGACTCAAATGCCAGCTACCTAGTGCTTGAGAGTTGGTAAAGCTCTTACAGCATAAGCATGAGGACCTGACTTCAATCCCTAGGACCCATGCAAAATGCTGAACATGGCGCTGTGTGCTTGTAATCCCCTGCTGGGGAGGGACAGGCAGGAGGGTTCTAGGAGCTGGTCAGCCAGATGAGCTGAATTTGTGAGCTCTCCAGGTTCAGAGAGAGACTGTCTCAAAAAATAAGGCAGAAAAGGGCTAGAGAGATGGCTCAGTGCTTAAGCTGCTCTTGCAGAAGACCCAGGTTCAGTTCTCAGCACCCAGATGTTAGTTTACAACCAAGTGTAACTCCAGTTCCAGGGATCCAATACCTTCTTCAGACCTCTGCAGGAACTTGTGATACACATACATATATGCAGGCAAAATACTTGTAATCATTGGGGGAAAAGTAGAATACTAGAGGAAGACCGCCAAAGTAAACTTCTGGCCTCTACATGTACAGAAGTTATGTGTGCACGCACCCCCCCAACCCCCGCCCCTGATTTAATACCATTTAAAAAAGATTTGTGTGTGTGTGTGTGTGTGTGTGTGTGTGTGTGTGTGTGTGTGTGTGTGTGCGTATGACCTTCTGGGGCTAGAGTTAAGTCAGTTGTGAGCTGCTCAAAGTGGGTCCTGGGAGCTGAATGTAGGTCCAATGAACACTAGAGGAGAAGTGTACATTCTTAACCACTGAGCCATCTCTCCATCCCCTAAGACTGAAGAGGAAAGAAACTTGTGCCAGGTAAACATACAAGGGGGTTTGTGGCTAGCTGTGGTAGCCCATACCTACATTTCCAGTGCTCAAGAGGACAAGGTCCAGGTAAACTTGGGGTGTATAGCAAGATCATGTCTTTTAAACACATCATAAAAGCCAGGTGTAGTAGTGCATGCCTTTAACCCCAGCACTTGGATGACAGAGACAGGTGGACCTCTGTGAGTGAGTGCCAGGCCAGCCTGGCTACAGTGAGACCCTGTCTCAACAACTAAAGAGAAGGGCTGTGGAGGCAGGCATGGCTCTTGAAGTTTAAGAAGTGAGCCCTGGAAAGCCATCAGGCATGGCCTCCTGTGCTTGCTTTTACTTCTCTGACTGAATGGCTTCAGCCACTGCTGAGCCTGTGACACCTTCCTAAGCTAGGGAAAGAGCGGTGTAGGAGCCACTGTCTGCCTGGGGTCAGAGGCAGTGGAGATCAGTTCCAAAGCACAAACCCTGTCTGGAGACTGAGATTGCTCACGGAAGTCAGATGGCTCCTGTCTGTTCATGTACCTGCAAAGTGGCCAATACCCGGAACCACCGTTCACTCTGCACTCCTTGTAAGGCCTTTTCAGTACCCTCTCTGACTTGTATTGGTCAGGACTGCTTCATACCAACTCTGGGTTTTTCCCCCTACCTGCAGCTGTATTCATCAGCACTGGTGGAATGTGAAGCTCATGATAATCTTAATAAATCTAGAAATTTTGCTGTGAAATCGGTAAAGAAAGAGATCTGGAGAGGAAGAAGATTGGTAAGTTGACATGTTTTTATTTCTCATACAGGATGAATCTTGGGGGCTACAGTTAAAGCAAAGTCTGGTGGGGGGCGGGGCTAGAGAGATGGTTCAGCAGTTAAGAATGCTTGCTGCGTCGCCGGGCGGTGGTGGCGCACACCTTTAATCCCAGCACTCGGGAGGCAGAGGCAGGCGGATCTTTGTGAGTTTGAGGCCAGCCTGGTCTACAGAGCGAGATCCAGGAACGGCGCAAAGCTACACAGAGAAACTCTGTCTCGAAAAACAAACAAACAAACAAACAAACAAACAAAAAGAATGCTTGCTGCTCTTCTAAGAGGACCTGAGTTTGGTTCCCAGCAACCAAATGGTAACTGACAGCTGCTTGTAACTCCAGCTCCAGGGCATCTGGAACCTCTTGTGGTGGCTTCCACAGACACCTGCACTAACATATTCACTCACTCAGACACACATACACAAAAGTAAAAATAAAACTGTTCATTTAAAAAAAAAAGCCTGTTGGTAAAGTGGAGTTAGAGTAACATCCTGGAGAGCTGAAAGTGGGACTGTGAGGAACCGAGACTCAGCCAAGCACTGTCTAGTTACAACAGACCACCACACATGCAAGTAGGCTTCCGACGTTTCTGTCGGAGAGGAAACCCTCCAATCAGACAGGCTTTCACAAGGCCCTTAATGTCATTCCACCAGAGCAAACACCGATTTCAGCAGCTCAACAGCGCCATCTAGGGTCTTCCTTCTGCTCTCCTGCCGCCAAAGCAGCTAGCCGGTCCTCTGGCTGCACCCAAAATAGCTAGCTGGTCCTCTGGCTGCGCCCAAAGCAGCTAGCCGGTCCTCTGGCAGCCATAAAGCTGTCTTCTGACTGTCTACTGTGGCTGCATCTCTTATCACTGATCAGCATCTGTCTTGGAGCTGTGGTCATAAGGGGCCTGTCCCTGGGAGGGTATCCTCCTGGGGTCACTGGGGCTCCAGGCTTCCTTTGTAAAAGGCCATTTGCAGATCAGTAAACAGGAGAACAAGTCTGAGTGCCTCAGGGCCAACCACAACCACAGTAACGTGTGAATGACTGGGGACACACAGGTATGTGCTCTGTGTGAAGTGTCAGGATCTGTACCAGCAGGTTCTATGTAAACTCGCCTTCTAATTACAAAGTGGCAGGACAAACTCAACTGGAACATTATTCTTACCATTATTTGCTGATTAGATAGAATTAAGGAAAGCTATCGTTAGACTCTAGAGCAGTGGTTCTCAACCTGTGGGTCACGAGCATCAGAAAACACATATTTCTGATAGTCTCAGGAATCACCAACCATAAATTTAGTTTTGTTGCTACTTCCTAACTGTGATTTTGCTACTGAGCAGCAACGGTCCTTAAGACCGTAAGAAAAAGGTTTTCCAATGGTTGTCATTCACAAGTTGAGAACCGCTGCTCTAGAGGTGGCCTACATACAAACAGCCTAACTGCAGAATGAGGGCAGTTGAGTACAGTAAAATATGGAGAAAGAGCTTGTTACCCCTGAGAGTTTTCAGACTTTCCTGTTGGGAGAACTTGGAGATGCACCGGAAGTGAAGGGTAACTGGGAGGAATGCAAAGTCATGTGAGGTGATGGCTACCCACTCACTGACAAGTGTTTCTGGAACCTTGCTGTGTGGACACATGCTCGGTGCGTCCTCGTGGGGGAGAGGCCAGTCCCTAGGCAGGAACAGACCAGCAGTGTACATGCTTTAGGAGGGATCAGTAGTACCCTCACAGGAAGGGTCCTCCTGAAGCAGGGCCTCTGCACCCTTTCCAAGTGTGGAAAAGAAAGATAAGGAATTCCCAAGGAAACTGTCTTAGGGTTATCATTGCTGTGGCGAAACACCAGGACCAAAGCAAGTTGGGGAGGAAAGGGTTTACTTGGCTTACACTTCCATGTAGTCCATCATAAAGGAAGTCAGGACAGGAACTCAAAACGGGGCAGGATCCTGGAGGCAGGACCTGCAGAGACCATGGAGGAGTGCTACTAACTGCCTTGCTTCCCATGGCTTGCTCAGCCTGATTTCTTATAGAACCCAGGACCACCAGCCCAGGGATGGCACTATCCACCACGGGCTGGACCCTCTCCTATCAATCACTAATTAAGAAAATGTCCTACAGACTTGCCTGCAGCCTGATCTTTCTGGAGACATTTTGTCAATTGAGGTCCCCTCCTCTCAGATGGCTCTAGCTTGGGTCAAGTTGACATAGAACTAGCCAGCACAGGAACAAATATGCGAAAGTGTTAAAGGCCAGGAGCGGGGCACCCTGGATCACTGACAGCCTGGGATGCCACTGTGGTTCTCCTCTTTACCAGATCCCTCACGCCTACATAGTGAAGTCATCACCTAGCTCAGTAACAAGTGTACACCAATGTTTCACTATCACAGGCAGTGCTGAGACAGACATTTTTGTCTAACCTACTCGAGTACTTCTGCAGTGTACTTCTGACAGCTCAGAAGTCCATCTTAGAGTGGTGACCTGTGTTGACAAACTGTCTCTGGGAAAGGCTATGCCCATTTAAGCTTCTGTGTGTGGTGGGCAGTTCCTGCAGAGGAGAAAGCCTTACCTTGTATTTCCCTGAGCCCTGGAAAGGTTAAACACTGTTTCTCTCCTCTTCCCATCCCAACTGCAGCAGTTCCTTAGGCAGCCCTCTGCAGTCTGGACCCACATCAGCCAGCCCACCAACACGCCGCACCTCTTCCTCACTCGGTGACTGTCTGAATAGAATGAGCAGCACTAGTACTTACACCGTGCAACATGGAGGAAAGTCCCCACTGTTCTGACACCCAAGTCACAGCTACAAACCACAGCAGGGTCTTGGCCACTTCCTGCTTTACACTCCTCCCTCGGCATCCGCTCATCTCTGAAACCTCTCCCTACCCAACAGGAAGCTGAAGACTGTCCTAATTCGACTCCTTATCAGTACTCACATTCACTCACTCACTCACCCATGTCCCCAAGTACCTTACTTCTCCTTCTGAGCAAACAGACATCTCCTGTCAGCCCCTCTTGCCATACGCCCTGCCATTTTCTACTTCTCTGCTCAGCTGGAGAGATCTGGAATACCTAAGCCTAGGCTGGGCTTCTTCCTGGGTCTGAACATGACCTAGGCGGCTTCATCCGCCTCACCTGGCTTTAACACCAACACGCCAACATCATCTACTTGTCCCCTCTCCAGAATTCCAGGCCACCATCATCTATCTCCACAAATACCCAAGTCAGCTCTCATTCAATTGGCTAAAAGCATCACCAACCCCCATATAAACCTTTAGCCCCACCCCCAAAAAAAAACACCACCACCATTCATCTATCCTCCAAAATTTAGGTGTAAGGGTCATCTTCCCCTCACCCCTTCCTGCTCCACACCAAGGCCCACTCGATGCTTCTTAGGTACATCCTGCATCCTCCAGGAACTTGCCTGTCAGCACTAATCCATTACAGTGAAGGGGCTGCTGTAGCTCTCCAGACTTGTCAAGGGCTAATACTTGGTTTTTCTCTTCCACTGTCCCTACCCAGCTTATTCTATTCCTCCAAACTTCTTCTCCACATGGCAGTCAAAATACTGATGAGTTTTTGCCACCTAGGTAGAAAAAACAAAACAAAACTATCTCCTTACTCTTGCCAACCAACCCTACGTGACCTAGCACTTTGCAGACACCTCTCACTCCCTGTACCCAAGGCAAGAGGCCATCATTCTTGTACTTCTAGTAAATTTGCCAACGGGGAAGTTCATCCTTGCCACAAAGCCTCAGTGACCTCTGCTTAGAATACTTTTCTGTTTTGGTTCTTCTGTTCTTTTCCTTTTTGTATGCCAAAGGTTCTTGGTGTTTAAGTTTCTGCTCCTCTGTTCCTCTCTGCAGAGCTGACACCTCACTCGGTCTGAAGCTTTGCTTTACTCCATATAACAAAAAAATCACTCTTGTGTGCTTCATTTGTTGCTGTCTGGGGAGCAAACCCAGGTCTTGGGCTTTTTAGGCAAGAGTACTTCTGCTGACCTGCAACTATGTGGTGTTTGAAATTTTACTTTATGAGATCATGTACATTTTCCTGTAGAATTTTCATTTTGTTTTGTTTTTTTGTCAGCTTGACAGAAGCTAGGGTTATCTCGGAAGAGGAATCTGAATTGAGATGATGTCTCCAACTAGATGGCCCATAGACAAATTCTGCAGGGCATTTTCTTGATGATTGATGTGGGAGGGTTCAACCTGTGAGGGTGGTACGTGGTCTTGAGTTGTGTGAAAGTATCCTGGGCAAGTCATGAGGAGCAAGCCAGTAAGCAAGCAGCACTTGTCCATGGCATCTGGTTCCTGCCTTGACATTCCTCAGTGATGGAGTATGACCTGGATGAGTAAAATGAGGTAAACCCTTTCCTTCCCAAGTTGCTTTTGGTCATAATGGTTATCACAGTAACAGACAGCAAGCTAAGACATCCATCCCCTCTAGAATGAACATAACTTTCGTATGTGCAGGTACCTTCTCTGCCTTATCTACTCCTGCCTTTCCTTGTCCTAAAACAGTGACTGTAACATCACAGCCACCATGTCCTCAATAACTAGTTTGACTTTACCTGGATGAAATGCAAAAGATGAGTCACTTGCATTTCATCTTCTGTGGCCCCCACACTGGAGTACTATAGTTTAACCCAAGACTCAGCCATCTAGGGCAAACGCTTCACCATTGAGCTGCCTGTCTACCCTTTCCCCCTTTCCTCCTTTGTGGGAGCCCACAGTGACTGCAGCTTGTGGCTTGATTCCAACTTGACTCAAAGTCAGAGAGTTCAAGCTTGTGTTTGCTCCTTAAGGCTGGATAATAGAATGTTTGGCCAAAGGTTACTAGATGTTTTGCTCCTCAAGACTGCCAAATAACAGGATATGGTTACGAGATGTTTTGAGAATTAAGGAGGTGTTTACACTTGTTTGTTCCTTGAACCATGGTAAGGAAGTCTTTTGTCCTCCTTGCCTTGAGTATAAAAAGGCTATGAGAAATAAATTTGGGGCTGCTGCAATATTCACTGAGTGCCCTCCCGATTCTATCCTATGTCTCTATCTTTTCTTTTCTGTCTATGTCTTTTCTAAATCTCACTCCCCTGTTCAGGTGCTGTTTGACAGGTCAGCTGGTCCCAACACTCCTTTCCAACCAGCATCTTGTTAAGATGCTTATATTGGCCTTGAATCTGCAATCCTCCAGCTTCAGCCTCTTGAATAGCTGGGACTGTAGGTGTGCACCACCATACTGGGCTGAGGGAATCTAAATCGTAACCCTTTAATTTACTGTGACTAGTTTATTTTCTGTCTTTCTTCACCTTTAACATCTTCAAGTTTTACTCATCCCTGTAAAAACCAGAACCACCAGTTCTTATGCTTTTCCTTTGGGGCTTCTGTTGCCTGTGTTTCTTGGATAGCCCTCCTTTGCTATAATGCCATTAATAATGCTATAATGCCATTATAACGCTTTAACCACTGCAGAACTGACAGCAAGTGTATTGTGAGGCAGCAGTCTCATGGTTTTCCTGGTACATGAAGCTGCACTGTTCCTTTACAGTTAGCCACTCTTTTTTTTTTTTTTTTTTTTGGTTTTTCGAGACAGGGTTTCTCTGTGTAGCTTTGCACCTTTCCTGGAACTCACTCTGTAGTCCAGGCTGGCCTCGAACTCACAGAGATCCACCTGCCTCTGCCTCCTCCCGCAGTTAGCCACTCTTGTATGCTCTGGTTTAGAATTCTACCTCTATCTTAGTTTTTCACCTACATTTGAATTTTCCTTATGTGCTTGTTTGTGTTTACCTGGGATACCATGAACGCTGTCTCTTGCTGTATGGAGTAGCCTCATTGTGCTTGGACCTCATTCATCTAGAGGATGGTGCCAATCAGCCTCGGTCATGGCTAAGTTGCCCCTCATCACAGCAGAAAAACTAGCACTGCCCAAAAAGGCTTCCTGGAGCCACACAATGCCAAACTATTTCTACACCACCTTCATATAAAACCCGATAGGGAAATAAAAACAAAGGATCAAGAAAAACATTGTACTGTTGTGCTTTTGTTTGGTTTCTACAAATTTGAAACAGGTTCCCTTTATTTCATATTATCCCCATAGTAACTCTGGAGAACAGTTACACCACCCCAGGGAGACATGTCTAAGAGGAAGTCATAGTAAGTGCCAGCTCAGGTCACACATCTCAGTGGCACAACCAGGAGCGGCTCTGGCCTCAGGTTCCAGGTCCCCTAGCCAGCTCCCTGCCTAGGTAAAGAAGCCTGCCAGTTGTGCTCTTTAGAAATCTCTATTCAAACGGAAAGACTGTTTTTTTGAAGCCAGCTACGCCTTGCATTTACATAGACCATGACGCAACTCTGTGTGCCAGGCCTTCCATTCCAGTTGGTTGCAGTTTTGCTGAAACTTCCAAGTGGGTTGGCAAATTTAAGTCACTTTTAGTGTGGGTATGGAGGCTGGGATATACCAGTGGTAGCCGGGATAAAAATGCAGGGCTGCTGACTTAAATGACACCCTTACTTCTTATCAAAGGAACAGGTACTTACCCAGTGTGATCTGTTCTTCTATAGAGATGCACATTTTGTACTAAAGGAGGCGCCACCGTGGGATGTGATTTACCCTCCTGTTCCAAGAATTACCACTTTTTCTGTGCCAAAGAGGACAACGCAGTTCTACAAGTTGATGGAGTTGAAGGAACTTACAAGTAATTCAGCAGCTTTAAAACTACATGGTGGAGGGGGTGGGTGGGTGGATAAGGAATGGCTGGACTGTGACATACTTCTAAAGCTTAACTTATGCAAGTGGTTTTCACACGAGAACAGGATTCCCAGGACACCCACCAGGAACTCTCCTTCACAATATTTCTGCACGACAGGAAACAAACCACTCAAGGTTTTGTCTGACTCTCTAACTAAAGGTCACCAAGAGGCAGGAGCCAGTTCAGGCCTGTTCTTCGGCAACAGGAAGAGACCTCCTTTCACGTCATCCACAGGCTTAGGGGTCTACACTCCCACCTGGTGGGAGTGGGTTCTCTTCTTCCAGTGTTGGGCCCAGATCCGGAACTCGGGTTCAGACCTGATGACAAGCCCCTTGACCTGCCGGTGTTCTCAGCAGCCCCTGGGTTGTCAGTTCTTCAAGTCCCGTCCAGTTTCGCACTGCACTTGTAATATTCGGTTTGCTGTGAAACTTGCAACTTCACTTTGATTAGTTACTTTCACAAAGAACTCACTCTATATTACAGTAGTCTTTAAACACGCAATCCAATCAAAGGGACTGAGGTCCCTGCTGTATCTAGCTTTTGTTTTTGAGACAGAATCTCACTAAGTAGACCAGGCTGCCTTGAACTCCCAGAGACACCGTAAGTTTTGTTTTTTTAAAACTATATTGACCATACTGGAAATAATTAACTCAATTAAAAACAAACTTTTTAATTGTTTCCACAAGGGGCAGGTGGGCTTCTCTGCAGTTTAAATTTTAATTTAAACATTGAGATGCATAGAATGCCTGAGGTACCTCCCAAGGGACTAAGGGACTAAGAGAATGAACCTAAGAGGAGGTGTCACCAGCTTAAGAGAGGAGTGCAGAAAGGCCACTGTGAACACTTCCACGTGGGAGGGGCTGAGGCAGGAGGAAGGGGCTGAGGCAGGAGGAAGGGGCTTTGCCTTGACTTGAAAATTGCTGACTGATGCTGGGGATGGGGAGGGCATGGGGAGGAGGGTCTGTCCTAATATTTCTTGTACTTTTTTACATTTAAAAAACTTACAGCCAAACATGGTAGTACATGCCTAAAATCAAAGCACAAGAGGTGGGGGGCACAAGTTCAAAGTCAGTCTAGGAATTTGAGACTAAATGAAAAGTGCGCAGAAGTACCAGGTCTAAAGGAGACCACTCTGACCTGGACGCTGCTGTGAAGGGGGAACTCGAGGTCCCACAGCTAACATGAGGGCAAACCTAAGGGCAGGAAGTCTCTTAGAGCTCCCTCACGTCTGCTCTCTAGCTCGCTACGCCTCGTCCCTCTCTGAGGACACCCATCAAATATAAGCTCCAGAAGGCAGGCTCTGGTCTTCAGTCTTCTCCAGATGAATGCATGTGCTTCTGTATTACTTTCGAAGAGCAGCAACAATCTGGGTAGTCAGATTGACGCTTGAAAATCTGAGACTTAGTTCCTTAGACGACTCTCATCACAGCGCAGGAACTAGTACAGCTCAAAATACTGACTCAGTATCCACGCCCTCAGACAACAGAGTTTCCTTTCTAATGCTCACAGGGCACGATGTTGGCCAGTCTTACCCACACTTGATGTGGGTTAATAATTTTACACAGACTTACATTCTTTTTAAAAATAAATACTTTTGCCGGTGTAGTGGTATGCACCTTTAATCCCAGCACTGGGGAGGCAGAGGCAGGCGGATCTCTACAAATGAAAAGATTCAATGATTCTTTGAAATTCTGTATTTTTAGATTATTTTGCCGACAACATGCTCCAGAACTACCAGGGACCAGTCAAAGTGGTAAGTTTCTAAAGTGGGTTTAAGAAAAGTTAATTATTTAGGTAAACCATGAAATAATCTAACTTCTTCTCAATTGTAATTTTATATGTACACCTGTTTGTATGGAGACCTTAGGTTACAGAGGGCTGTGAGCCACCATGTAGTCCTCTAAAAGAGCAGCCAGTGCTTTTAACCACTGAGCCATAGTCATTATACTCACTGGAAAGTACCATTAAAGAGCTGCTTGCCATCACTGTATATGGACAGGGAATGATAGTAATGTGTGTATGTATATACACATATATGTACACAGAGAGAGAGAGAGAGAGAGAGAGAGAGAGAGAGAGAGAGAGAGAGAGAGAGAGAGATTCTCTGTGTAGCCCTGCGTGTCTTGGAAATTGCTCTGTAGACCAGGCTGGCCCTGAACTCGAGATTCTCCTGCCTCTGCCTCGCAAGTGCTGGGATTAAAAGTGTCAATCTTTGCTTTATACACTCTAAGATTTAAATGGTTTCTATTTTAGCTGAGAGCCCAAGCTTGCAGAAAGGGAAAGGAAAGAAGAAATGCCTCCCATCAGGCTCCCCTGAACAGGTAATTTGACTTATAGATCTAATTTCTTCACATAAAGTCCTTATTTAAAATTCTGCATGTCAGAGGCTCCCACTTTTCAAATCAGTGGAGGAGTTGGCATTTGTACCATCCTCCATGTGTGTTCTTTCCCTAGATGAAGCTGAAAGCTAGTTTTAGGGTGGAATCTTGGGAAGAATCCTGATGTGTTAGAAGCATACTGAGATTAAGAAGAAGCTAGAAGCTCAGGAGATGGCATCATTTCCTCAGCTTCTCCCAAGCATCCCTTGGCACCATATTAGTGAAAACATCTGACCTTACAGGCTACTTGGTCCTAAACAGGCCGAGAGTACAGAGAAGCATTTGTTCATAACCAAGTGTTTCCCAGCTGCATGTCCATACCTGACCTAATTTCTAACTTACAATTTTCTGGATTAGTAGATCTAAAATATGAAAGATTGTGGAGAGATTTGAAAAAGTATTTCTATCAGTTCATATAAACTAAATTAGTAGAGGATAGCAATCTCTCCTTATTGTTTATTCAAGAGTTGTTTTGCAGGTCACAAACAGCATACCCCAGAGGTTTCAGCTATTTGAGAGTGCCATTTGGATCCAGGAGTTTACCAAGACTAAACTCAAAAAAAAAAAAAAAAAAAAAAAAGTTTGTCTAATACAGTTTTTTGTTACATTTGATTAATTCATTTAATTATATAGCAAAACATTTTTATGTGGTATTCAAGGCCAATATGGGAAGTTAACATAATCTGGTTTTCTCTTCTAGCCACCAAAGAAGTTGGGCAGATTCAAAAGATGTATGAGAGAAGAGCCCCGCAGCCACAGAGGTTTGTTTTCAGTGATGGCTGAACAAACATGGCGCCTCCAAGTATTTATAAAAATGTCGACCCACCTCTTCAGGCTGGTGTCGTGCTCTGATCTTTAGTCTCCTGGACTTTTGGTACCTAATAGGAATGGAAGTCTTTATTTTAACTATGCACTCTAGTAGAACTCCCGCCATAGAAAATGATTGGAGTAGGAATGGCCCACTTCTTCTCAGCCTGAGGAGACACCATTACTAGGAAAGGTGGGTTTGCCTGAGGCCAGCATCCAGCAGTGTGCTACCACTCACACTGACAGGTGGCCTTTGTTCTCTAAGAAGGGGATGTCCTTACAACATAGCATCTGTGACAAAAGAGAGGGGCTGTCCCCTCAAGCACTTGAAGGTAAATTTTACAAAATCATATTAATTCATACAGTTACTATAAGCAGAGAAAAGTCTTTAGTCTTTGTACCATTTGCTATTTGAGTTTCAGAAAAATCAGACAATTCTGCTCACCCGTCAATGGTAGAGTATAATCACCACGTGATGCGAGGAGCTGCCCTAGGACCACTTCCTTCTAACAATGCATTCTCTGTTCTTAGATGCAATTGCCAAAGTTCCTTTTCTTAAGAAATGCAAGGAAGCAGGACTTCTTAATGAATTATTTGAAGGGATACTAGAAAAACTTGATTCAATTCAAGGAAAACTCCTGAGTGAGACCGCTTCAGAATCAGGTACTGAATCGGCTAAATGTAAACGAATACTAGAAAACAGAACATTGTCTTTCCATGCCTTTTCCCTCCCTTCTTTAACCCATTCTTTCCTAACACTCATGATGGGATGGAGAGATGACTCAGTGGTCAAGAGCACTTGCTCTTCTTGCAGTGGACGTGAGATCAGCTCCAGGCATCTACATGGTGGCTCACAACCAGAACTCCAGTTTGAGGGGAATCTAACACCCTCTTTTATCCTGTGCAGTTATTGGGCATGCACATGGTACCCATATGTACACGCAGGCAAAATACTCATACACAAAATAATTAAGTCTGAAGATAATGTTATTGCCAGATCTACTGTCAACAATAATCAACAAGATATGGAAAAGTCAGACTCTTTAGTTAGTGGCAAAAATGCACTGAGGCCTGGCAGGCTGTTTCCCACAGGTACACACAGCTGAATGGGTACACTCACTGAAACTGGGTTGTGTTTGTTTGGCTGGTTTTGCTGTTGCTGCAGCTGATGTTTTAAGATGTACTTTTACTATTTTTTTTTTTTTTTTTTGGTTTTTCGAGACAGGGTTTCTCTGTGTAGCTTTGTGCCTCTCCTGGAACTCACTTGGTAGCCCAGGCTGGCCTCGAACTCACAGAGATCCGCCTGGCTCTGCCTCCCGAGTGCTGGGATTAAAGGCGTGCGCCACCACCGCCCGGCTTACTTTTACTATTTTTAATTATACACACAACACACACACACCTATGTGGGGGGTATGGACACGGGGGCACAAGTGCCCATAGAGGACGGAACTGTCTGAGACCCTGGAGCCAGCGTTACAGGCAGTTGTCAGCCACCCATGGGCGCTGGGAACAGCCTCTAGGCTATAATTTTGATGTGCATCAAATTCTATTCCTTAGTAAATCAAGGGTTTTTAAAAATTATTAAGGGCCTGGAGTGACAGACAGCTCAGTGAAGAGCACATTCTATTCTTGCAGAGGACCTGGGTTCGGTTCCCAGCACCATGTCTAGCAGCTCACAACTGCCTGTACCTCAAGCTCCTGGGGATCTGACACTTTTATGGACCCTGAGGACCTACACCCATGTTCTTTCTTTCACACACACTCTCTCTCTCTCTCCTACACATACACTTAAAAACTGCCTCGTGCACCTGCCACAGCACACACAAGGAGGTCAGAGGACAAGGAGTCGGTTCCTCTTCCACCATGTGGGTTCTGGGGATTGAACTTAAGTTATCAGGTGGTAGCAAGCACCCCTACCTGCTGAGCCATCTTGCCAGACCATGGAGAGGTTGTTTAGATCAACTCTGTAACTGAAGTTTCTTTCTTTCTTTTTCTTTCCTTTCTTTTTAAAGATTTATTTATTTATTTATTATGCATATAGCATGTATGACTGCATGCCAGAAGAGGGCACCAGATCTCATTACAGGTGGTTGTGAGCCACCATGTGGTTGCTGGGAATTGAACTCAGGACCTCTGGAAGAAGAGCCAGTGCTCTTAACCTCTGAGCCATCTCTCCAGCCCTGAAGTTTCTTTCTTAATGAGCTCCTAGGGAATAAAAAGGGTCACTTACAGTATGCAAGTATATAGTTATATACTGTGACCTCTTATAACCTACAGAATGAGCTAAAAGCTTTAGAGCTACTTGTTAGGGGAATCTGGATGGTTCATACCGTAAGTGACAATGTAAAATCTGGACTTATTAGAATGATTTTTCTGTATGCTAAAACCAAAAGATAAAACTACAACTAAACATTTCTAAGAGCTCATTTGTTACATAATTTTATTTACTTATTTTCTGAAGACCAAGAACTCTCAAATTTGTGGGTGCCTTATGATCACTTGGGGGTTCCCTGAAACAAGTTCCAGCTGCACAGAAATACTGAATCGCTGCTTCTCAGGGGTTCCCTGAAGGGCCTCTGCACCGTCCTGCACTCCTCGGCTGCTTACTCTTCCATATTGGGGGTGATTTTCTGGTTTCTCCTTATGTGATTCACTCCCATTAAAATTAACACAGGAAGTTGTTTTTCCCTCTAGACTATGAAGAGATCGATACTTTACTGTTTGACTCTGGATTGTTTGAAGACACATTAATAAAATTCCAAGAAGGTAGGTGACTCATAAAGTACCCAACAGTGTGGTTTAGAGACATGTATGATTCAGATCAAAACAGCAGGTGACAAAACAATAAACATACTTCTAAAAGACACTTTTTACCAAATGAACAGAGCCCATTATAACAACAGTATGACACACAGCAAGAAAAACATGCAAAAACCATGGGTGCACACAGACACACGGACGATAAGACAGCTGACGCCACAGAAACAGCAGTGATTTATAGGTGGATGGATTATAGCTCTGTGTTTTCCAGGTAGACACACAGATTCTTATGTAATCAGAAAAACTGACTGACAAGGCAGAGACGAGAGAAGTTTTTGATTCTAAAACTGCAGTGTATCTGACCCATGTACAGCCAGGTACAGAGGCTCCCTGCAGCCCCTCTGCCCCCAGGTAGCAACATGGAGGCATCAGTGGACCCATCCTGCAGCATGCCTCCTTCTCACTTGGAAGAAGAAATGCCACTCTTTTCCTAAGTTTATCTTCAAAGCTCATCTCTTAAAGCAGAGTACTGTAATCCTAAAAATCATCAGGGGGAAAAAAAGTGAGAATAGTCAAAAGAAGTTTTTTCTTTGTTTTTGTGTTGTTTTGTTTTTAAAGAAAAAATGGTAGTACACAGGTGAGAACTTAGCTGGGTGCTGTGGTGCACATCTATAACCCCAGCAGTTGAAAGGGTGAGGCAGGAGGATTGCCAGCCTAGGCTACACAGTGAAACCTTGTCTAAAAAACATAGGCAGCATGCATGTATTACGCCCTTTCAGTACTACAGACCGCTATGCACCGCACCCACAGACAGGGTGAGGGCCAGATTCCCACAGGATTGGTCTGAATGGCTCCTGTGGTCACCGCAGAACACACCGTTCTACAATGTTCTTTTGCACCTATCAGTAATGGTAGGACAGCAGTTCTCTCTGCGGAGAAAACAGTTTGCCTGTGCCGCCTCAGTATGGACAGCCTCATTTTGGTTTTCTGTTACTCATTCCTATTTGAACTCCGAAATATTCATTTTTATTAGCAGAAAAATTACTTTAAAAGTTGCTTGCACATGTCTGTTAAGAATAGCTTAAAAACACAGCCTTCAAAAAGCTGTGTTTCCTATGGTACTTCCATGTGTCAATTAGTATGAAAATCATGTGTCTGGAACACGTGACACACCCAGGACTGCACGAGAAGCAGTGGGAAAGGCTATCATCTGACACAGTGCCATTCTGGGCTGGCTGAATCAGCTCAGTATTTCAAGCTGACTGCAGGTATGCTGTCCTACCGACAACTATGAACTTAAAACTTCAACTGTGAAGCTTTCACACCTAATGAAAATGACCTTGCTGGGTTTCTACAATAAAAGCTTTTCCTTTCCTAAATCACACCCAAAGATGTGATGTAACAAATGTCCTTAGAGCCAGAGATGTGCTCATGAATGAGTTTCCTTGGGAGTCTAGCTACATTCTCTAGTCTCTGAACGAATGGATACATTCTACTATAAAGGTATTCAGTCGCCTGTGTTATATGCTGTGGTTCCATTCTGAGTCAGAAAAGGAAGTGAAGCCCTGGAAAAAGCTGTTTCTGCTCATTTCACCATCTTTTTAATTGAGGCACAACTACTGATCCGGACTAGAGACAAGTACATTATTTCTAATCAAATTACTGCATAAATTAAAGCCACTTTCTTTCTTTTCAAAGTAATCAAGAGTAAAGCTTGTGAACATGAAGAGAGGCAGAGGCTGCTGAAGGAGCAGCTCGAGGCACTTGGGAACTTGACGCAAACTTTGTGCTCCTTTCAAGAAAACGGAGACCTGAACTACTCAAGCTCTACTTCAGGATCCTCTCTGTTTCCCTGAGGAGCCCCAGTTCAAATGCCCAGTCTACTAAGATGCAAGCAGGCTGGAAGACAGCCTGTGACAGCTACATAGGTCCCCATCCCTCCCTGACCTGCTACTGCTGATCGCTCTTTTACACCTGACTGGGTGTTCTCTCCTCTCGTCATCCCACTTGCCTACTTTTCTGTGCCAGTAAAAAGGGCTCCTCAGGTCAACTGGGTCAGCTGAGAACAGATCCTCCCATCTGTAATCCAAGGAGTGAGGAAGTCTTTCTCTTTGTGGTGCCTTCCCTACCCACCCCAGCCAACCACAGCAATACCAGAGCCCTTGCATATCCTGTGGTGCAATCTTAGAACTTTCTCTTGTCTCTGCTGTCCCTCCAGTAGGTCTCATACTAGCCTTCTCGCAGTATTAATAACTCCAACAGAGTAGAGCACAAACCCATTCCCGTGGCTTGCTGGTACCCTGAGTTTCTGCTCACTACCACATTTCCAAGACTTAGCAAACTCAATAAATGTTTGTAAAATACACTGTAATGAGTGACAGTTTATTGAATACAGTTCACAGCAGCCCTCAGCTGTAACAATGTAGAATACACTGCTTTCTTTGTTTTACTATTTTCCAGGTGGCCTTCAGTCTTTTTAGAAGTGTCTTTTTGGCCACAGTTATTATTACAAGAGCATGTGTCATCTTCAAGACAAACACCATCATCTGAAACTTGGCTCTTTGAATATGAGCATCATTAAGAATTTGGAATGGGGAAGAATTAAGACATTTTTCCCACCTAACAATATGCAACTCAGATCTGCATGCCTACATTGCTCCTGACCCTTGACTCCTTCACATTCAGTTCTGATTTTCTATCATGATTCTCAGGTCCATAATAATGCTAGCTATCAGAACGGGACTGAGCTGTGCCCCAGTTTGGAATGAGTGCTCAAACATGCTTGTTAAAGAATCATTCCTGGTGCGATGCTGGTAGCAAGGCCAGTCTAAGTCACTTCATGAAGGGTGACCGGGAATGACTGCACTCTGACCGCCCATCAGCATCAGCTGGGACAATTCTGTGTTAAAGCTTCCTCTCCTGCCTAGATTCAGCTTTAACCTGTCAATCACAGTCAGTTATATGGCACAAGGGAGCACCACTTAATTGGGTTCACAACATTGGCAAATATTGGGCAAACTGACCAAATAAGCCTGCTCTCTTATTAGTGGAAAATGAGCCAAATAATCATACTCATCATTTCTATATAAGAAAATGTCTGGAAGCCCAGGGTATATTAGATGGCGCTGTGGGAAGTAAACATTCCCTCATTCAATGCTGCATTTTGTAGACCTAGGGGAAGGCTCATCAACACCCATGTTTAGCTTACTGTTTTATAGATGAGCTAAAAACAAGTTTATGGGTTTTTCCTATTCTACACAAACCATCTACGGAACAACTGTTTGTTGGGTCAACTCCATTTGGTTCCATTATTTAAAAACAAAGAAACAAACAAAAAACTGGTAAGATGGTTCAGCACTTGCCACCAAGCTTGATGACCTGAGTTTAATGCCAGGAACCCACACAGCAGAACTGACTTCTACAAGTTGCCCTCTAACCTCCACAAGAGTGCCATGGCACATGCACTCTTGTTCAAAATTAACATTAAAAAAAACCCCAAAAAACCTCTCTATCCCATTATAATATCCCATTATATCATTGGTTGTTCACCCGATCTCCACTTTCCCCTAATAACTGATATGTATCACAACTGATATAGCTGCTACTTTTCATTTTTAAGTATTCCCAATTCAAATGCATTTCCCACTCTGATAATTCAACTGCACTCTTTTAACAGAAATAAAATCTTTAGGTTGGGTGTAGTTGAGATAGTTGAGATGTTGTTGACACATTCACAGTGGTATCTGATTTTTATTCTAATATTGCTAATTTTTTAAACTGTGATACAATATATGTACAAAATTTACCATTTCAACGCTTTTAAGAATATCAGCTTGTCTATGAAGCTTTGCTAACTGTAAAATAAACTATGCTTAATTCATACAGCTGTGTGAGACTCAAATAAAATAATGTGAGGGAAAAAAAGAATATATAGTTCAGTAGCATCAAATATAGTCAAAAATTATCATTCTTCCAAAAACCTCTTCCTCCTGCAAACCAGAAAGTGCCCACGTAACTGCTCTGTCCTCTCCAGCCCGACAACCACCCTCTTTCTACCTCTAGGAACTGGACCACATACTGCTTGCCTTTTGGTGGCTGACTTTTTTTTTTTTCACTTAAGTTCACAAATTAATCCATGTTGTCCCAAAATAACAAGTTCCTCCCTTTCTAGGCTGTATACTGCTATATTGTAAAGGGAGAAAACAACCACAAGTGTACACGCCTGCCTTAAGAGACTGTTTATTAATATGTCATTCAAGAAATTACATAAATGCATCCTAAATACTCGAGTATCAAACATTTTTCCAGTAAGTTCAAGGATACAGTTTAGGCTATTTTAAGAAATGTGACTTCTCTGGCTTCCATTATTACATCAGAAGAAAACATTAATTTCAAGAATAGTTTTTGTTTCCTATGATTAAAAACAAAACCAAATAGAAAAATAAAAAGACTGTATTAAAAAAAACACTCAAACATCTTTAAAGGACTTGTTCTTTCACGTCTCACACTCACTCAAGCTACCCAGGAAGCCGAGAAGTGTGTCTTCAGCTGTATCAGGGACTCAGGATGTTTTTGTCTGGTGGACTATCTATGGATATGGATTTACAGCTGTAATTTGTGCTTTTTTGTGTGGAGAGGTTTTTCAAGTAAGAACAATAGTAAACATACTAAAGTTACCACCTTGAGACCCTAAGTCTACAGGACTGTGGTATACAGATGTCCTATTACAACAAGTCAAATTAACGTGCACTCATCGTCCTAGGAGGAAGAACTGTCACTGAAGAGCCAGTTCTAACTTACCAAAACACCAGGCAACAATCACTGTGACACGATCAAGAAAAGGGGGCTTGGAGTTCTGGGTTTGATTTCTTTTGCCTGTCAACAACTCCTATCGTTGGTGCCTCACTCACCACTCTACCCTGATAGACACATTTTGGAGCACGGCTGCAACAGTGCCTGCAGCCTTGTTAATGTGGCTCTGAACTCAGGCTAAGTCCAAGAGTCTTAGTTAAGCAGGAAACAGAACCCAGTACGGGAACACACACACATGTAAAGGAGTTCATGGAGCAGACAATGCCTTATTCTGAAAGCAAGCTCAATGGGTAAAGCTGGGACACCAACATTCCTACACCCAGTAACATTCATAGCCAGATCTAAAGACAAACTATGACTTAGGGAACCCTATTTCAAGGCTAAAGTAAGCCAAAGAATATTCCTAACACAACTAAAGAAAAACCAAACTGGAAGGTGAAGCTCCAAATAAATTTGTGATGGAATTTGGCCCAGACCTCACCCGAAAGGGAACATTCTATCGAGTCCTGAAAGAAGGGTGGTTTTAACAATCGAGTCACAAAGGGGCGGATATGTATGGAGAGTCTGCCACTGTGAGGACTTACAGGGTGAGGCTGGGGGTAGTGTGCACTGCAGTCTCCAATGTGACCCTAATGAAACAGTGCTGGGAACGTGTCAGGCGAAGTCCAGAATTAGTGGCAACTGTAACTTCTAAACCAGTCTCCTTTACGGAACAGAGCTGCTTCTACCGTGAGCGTCTCACAGGCAGTTCTAGTCCTGACTCTTAAGATATCTAAAGCTTTTAGTTTTTATTACACTTCTTTAAAAATGGTGTGCACGTGTGTGGTCATGGAACATGTATAGTGGTTAGAGGACAACTTGTAACGTCTGCTCTCTCCACCATGTGGGTCCCAGGGACTGAACTTAAGTCATCAGGCTTAGTGATAAGAGCCTTTACCTGCTGAGCCATCTTTCCAGCCCTAGGTGCCCACATCTTAAGAGAACCTCGGCAAACCCAAACATTTCTGGACTGCTGAAGTGGGTTTAGTGCACATTCAACAATATTCCTTAGCCTCCCACAGGGCTGCTGCCCCGCGGGAAGGTGGCGACAGTGAGCAGCTCTCAGGGAGCACCGGGCAGGGCTTCTCCTTCATGGCAACGTGAGAAGGCTTGTTGCCAAAGGCCCAGCGACATCTCACCGACTTCCTTAATCCAAGTTCAAAAGACCCTCTCATCAAAATTAAAAAACCAAAAGAACTAAGCTTTCATCCTTTCACAGCGGTCAGCCCAATGTAAGAAAATCACATTTAAAGTATACACATCTAGAAACAAGAGTTGTGAAAAACAGGCTCATAAAAAGCAAACATCCTTCATATATTCCTAGAGAGCACTGTCTCTGATGTGACAAAGGCAACCTGGTGGGTTTTACCTGCAGAATCCCATCACCCACAGTGCCCCAAAGCACTCACACCCAGCCCAGCAGCCTCAGGCTTCAGTTCTTAAAGGCTCCACATTTACTGGCTTTAGCAATGAACTCCTTTAGCAGGGGGCCATCCATTTGCCAAAACGCCGCAGTCTGTGTAACTTCTGTCAAATGATTGATGCAAAACTTAAAGCAGAATTCTTCTAAATCCTGGACATACACAACAAAAATAGGAACAGGAAGAGGCCTTTGTTTATTAACTGTGAACTGTTTCTCGGCAAATCCCCTCCTCCCAACTCTCTTGCCCTTCCCAAAAGAGATACTTGAGACTAGCTAGCGCAAGCCAGGCAAGCAAGATGACTACTTGTCAGCAGAAAATCACCTACCATCTGCTCACAAAAGTAAAAGCATGGTTTCCTTAACTCAAGTGTGACACAAACACATACACACACAAAATCATTAGAGGCCTTCCATGGCTGTCCTATAGCACACATGTCTCAAGACACTGTACAAAGCCCAATGCCACTTTAGTCTGTACATGTTTTGTTACATTTAAGAAACCAGGAAAGAATTAGAATGTGGATTAGTTTAAAGAACAGAAGGCTTTAGGAAATAGATGAAAATTTGTAGTCTACCTAAAATGATATTTAGAAAGAAAATCTCCAAAACTTTACTTTCATGGTCTAATAAAAATGAATTCATTTTTAAAGTCTCACATAATATATTATGTCTTCCCACATGCTATTAATAAGCTCCCAGTCAACCCCAGACAAGTCTATTTACAGAGTCTCAGGCAGGCGGATGAATGAAAGTCACCAACTACCAACATTAAGCGGTAAAGCACCATACAGAAATGGTGTCTATGCTAACACACCCATTCACTCCTGAAAGCCCCCAGTAATGTCTGCTAAGTCAGAAGTGCAAACATACACTTATTACACAAATTGGTATGTATATAAAAAGCACTCCAACATATTAAAGCAAACAACACTAAAAAAGAAAAAAAGCTTTTTTTATCAAAACAGCTTGATTTTTTTTTTTTTTTGCATTGGGTTAGCTGGTAAATTGTGAGAAACTAGTCTAAACTGAAGGGTTTTGACTTCCTGTTTCTAGCTGCCCTGATATAAGAATTCTAGACAGTACAGAGAAGACCTCAGCAAGCGGAGCAGGGAAACAGAGTTCTTTCTGCACTGAGGCATACTTCTATGAACATCTGTATTTCCTTACTATAGGATTCTCTGTCCCAGACCGAAAAACATCCTACTTAAGAAAACTCACCCAGACGAATAGCCACTAAGAAAGAAGCCACAGCTAATTTGTCTCAGTCAGCTGCTGCTCAAGTTTTATTTTCCAGAAAACTCAAAGGGCATTTACAGTGTCAGCACATCTATGGATCCAGGTTTGTTTATTTTGTTTTTTGTTTGTTTTTGTGTGGTTTATAAATAATTTTAAAGACAAAGTCTCACAAGGTCTCCCAAAATGACCCTAATAAAAACTCACAATTCTCCTGCCTCATCCTCCTCAAGTTGGGGGCTTTTAGGCAGGTACCACCACCCCTGGCTAGATTGATGTTTCTTTCTTATTTATATTTTAATTGCTTTTTTGGGGTGGAGAGTAGCACAGGCAAGCCTGGCAAACAAGTGAATTCCGAGAACACTTTGCAGGAGCTGGTTCTCCTTTTCTACCATGTGAGTCCTGGGAATTGAACTCAGGGTGTCAGGCTTGGCATGCTAACCACTGAGCCATTTCATCAACCCTAAATGCATAAGTCCGTTTGCCTCTACCCTCACCTTCTAAGAATGCACAGGACATGTTCATTTGCAAATGACCAGCTCTTCAATGACCTGGACATGAAAACTGAAACTTTTACACAGCTAGAAACCAACCATCACAGAATGGTTACACTTCAAATATAAAACATTCCAAAAAGGGACCATCTTACCATCTTAAAAAAAGATGTTCACAATAAAATCCAAGTAGATGAAGGGAGCATTTAACTGGCAGATGAAAAAAGTTCATACATAATAAAACTAAGGAATCTTAGGCTTCATGGACAGGGAGGAGGAGAGGATGTAAAATTGAGAGGTCTTCTTTGTACTAGAAATTAAAATTTATAAATATCTAGGGCAGATTCAGTGTCAGATTTACTGTAGTTAGCAGGGAACAACAAATTTTTAAATGACATTTTGAAAAAAATATTCCAAAATTTAAAAAAAAATAACTTGGAGGGGCACACAGGCCAGGAACTCCGAGGACAACATTAGGAGGCGGTTCTCCTCTTCTACGTGTGAGGGTTCCAACTCGGTGGCAGGCACCTCTACCCACTGAGCCATCTCACAGGCTCTTGGTCCAAGTCTTTTGTGCTGAAATGATTCCAATCATTAGACAATCTGAAAACCAGTCTCCTTAAAACACTGGCCCAGGGCCCTGAAATTCTGGTTTAAAGTGCTAAAGCACCAATAGAGGCATTCTTATGTAGCCCAAGACTTCCACAGTGCCAAGTCAAACACTGCCACTTCGTCAAAGGCCACTCAGCTAGTGCTGCCCTCGGCATTTAAACACAAGTCCGCCAGCAACACTAACAACTGCTCTGCTCCCAGTCCACTGTAAGACATGTCAAGTCCGACAGCATGCATTCTCAAGACTTTCAGCACGGCTCTGCTTCTGCAGGCACAACTACCAAGCCTGCCCTTCTTTTGTACAGCAACTTCAAAAGTTTCCTTCTAAGGGCTCATGGAGGATTCGGTCACTATAACAAAGCAGGTAACTGAGCAGCAGGCAGCCTTCATCTTCTGAGCACCAGCCATGACCCAATGGCATCTGCTACCCCAAAGCCAGGCTTCTAAAACTGGTTTTTGCAGTTGATTACCAATCTCAGTCACTTTTTATCAACTAAAGTATGTAATAAATGGGTTTGATTTGAACACCCAATACTATGGTCACTTACTACATTCCAAAGTTTTAAGGAAATAAAATGTAAAAGTATACTCATCAATCATAGAGCTCAGTATCAAAATCTAAGAAGTGTATCATAATGATTCTGCTCTATTTCCATGTTTAACGTGTCATGCTTGTAAAACTTAAGGCTTGTTTGTTATCTTGAATACTTTTTACGAAAGTGCCCCTCTAGTGAAGTGCTTCAACCGTATTGACTCATTCAATATGTTTTTGGTGTTTCAAATGAAATACTCAATTATTCAATCCAGCATAAATTTTTGAGTGCTGGCTCTGGTCATATGGTGATAAGCGCCAGGTAATCACGTTCATTTGTAGTCTCTCTAAAGGAACAGTTCTTCTTTTTTTTTGGTGGTGGTGGTGGGGGGGACAGACAGGGTTTCTCTGTGTAGCTCTGGCTGTCCTGGGACTCACTTTGTAGACCAGGCTGGCCTCAAACTCAGAGATTTGCCTGCCTCTGGGTCCCCAGTGATGGGATTCAAGGCGTGTGCCTGGCTAAGTGAAAACAAGCGCAGGACAGGGGCCACTGCAACTGGAAGTGCACTGAGTTCTTCCTGTAAGGTTGGCTTTTGGCTCTTCTTAGACAGGGCCTTACTGTGTAGCCCTGGCTGGAGTGCAACTCACGATGCAGAGCAGGCTGCCTCAAGCTCCCAGAGATCCTCCTGCCTCTGTCTCCTAAAGTCTGGGATTAAAGGTGTGTGCCTGGCCCTTTCCTGTAAACTTTAAAGGTTGGTTTTAGGTGAAAGTGGGGAACAAATTTCCAGTAACAGGCTCTAAGCTGCAGCCTTTAGTCAGGTTGCTCGGGCTGTTGTCAATCAACAGGACTGAGCACAGAACATGGAGAAGGGTGGAGAGGCACAAGAAGAGGCTGCAGTCAATCCCCAATGTGAAGAAAATGCAGCCTAAAGAGAGAGCATTTGGAACAGGCAGGCTCCCGGTGTGACAGGGAGGGGGAAAACAAACCACATCTCCATTTTCCTCTAGCTACAATCGACTCTGACCCTCTTCCCGTTTGTTGTCAGGCTCCAAAGTCAGCCACAGGTGACCTTGTGAAATATTTATCACACGGAAACCTCAAGCAAAAACAGGACAGGTTTTGAAAATAAAAGGCATAATGGTCAACTCAATCCTTAAGTGTGACAGATAAGAAGTTTATCCTCTGTTACACCTCAAAAGTCACAATGTGTATCTTTAATAACTTTCCAGCTACAGAGACTGCCTTGTCAAATGAGAAAACACCTCCAAAAGAGAGGTTCGTGGCGTACTTAGCAGAGCCAGCCATTTTGAACCTGTTACTTTTGACGAATCTGTCGTCGGCTATGAGCTCCTTAACTACCTCTACTGCGCCCTTTTGCGGCACTGGCTTCACGACTCAAGAGCATCTGCCTCACATCACGGCTTGTGCCAGCTGCTGCAGCACATGGCGAATCAGGGGCAGCTGCTGCCATGCGGCATCTATATTCTGTGGCTCTGCTCAACTTCAGGCAAGTTCAGTGCCATACGTACTCCAGAACACCACTCATCAGACTAGAAATCTGAGAAAGCCAGATGTGACATTCAACTAAGTATAAACAAAGGGGGACTGCTGAGACGGCTCAGTGGGCAAAGACACTGTCTGCATAAGCCTAACAACTGACTTCGGTCCTTGGAGTCCATGCAAAGACGGAGGAAGAGAAATGACTCCTGAAAGTTGTCCTCCAGTCTCCAGACACACACACACACACACACACACACACACACACACACACACACACACACACACACACACACACACAAACACAAAAAAAAAAAAAAAAAAAAACTTTAAAATTAAAAAAAAAAAAAAAAGAGGGAGCACACAGTAAGTTCTTTACACCAGAATTAACTGAGCTCCAGGACAATGACAGAAGTGCAGACCCACACAGATACAGTCAAACAGCATCCAGGGCTTCTGCCAGGGTGGACTCAGCAGAGTGGGTCTGGAGAAACAGATGCACTGACATCAGAAGACTGGAACTAAAGCACGCTGCCTGCCAGTCCAGTGGAGTCCAGCACTTTCCACTCCCACTGTGCAGCCTCCAGCCAATTAGTTAAAAGCAGAAGCAGAAACGCAACTGACCCTGAAACAGTGAACAGAGATGTAAAGAAGCAAGGCTGGATCTCATCGGAGGCTTGTCGCTGAGTCACTAAAGAAAGGTGACGCTAGCCATGCTCCTTGTGTCACAGGAGAGAGGAAAGTGGGCTGGCAGGGAGGGAGCTGGGGCACTTCTATGTTACCTCTGCATCATATCTGACTGCAGCAGAGAACAATGAAAAAGCGTTCTCCACGGTAATCCCCCGCTTGATGATGTGCTGACAAAGCCTCTTGAGTCTGTTTTCACAGTACGATGTCGCCAAGTCCAAAAGACCTAAAAGACAGAAGCACGGAGGTCACACCAGCTCGCAGTACCCACGACAGCTGCTAACACGCCACGTTCATTTCATGGGAGTGGTTTCTTAGCACACACTATTCTGAATCTGAGTCAGTATCTTTTTACTCCATTTCTCATACCTCCGAAAATATACCTGTCCTGTAATTACTTTATACAATTTCTTCCATAGTACAAAGAGAAAAAAAAGGATTCTCTTTTGTTTCTAAAAGGTTAAATGCATTAGAAACTCATCCTTTCATATTAAAATTTTAAAATAAGTTTACAGTTACAAAGTATGTCCATAATTTTAAACAACAGTAGCAGTTTAGAGATGTTTACTTCACACATTATTTTTAAGTATACAAAAGTCAATACACCTGTAAATTACTATATGTCACTGCTCTAAGAACAGAATGAAGTCATGGGCACATGGCCTGGCCAGTCCCAGTGCAGTACCTATGGCGTCCTCGGGTGGCAGATCCACTGTGTCTGTGTAGAGGTACTGGAGAAAGGCACGGTACACAGGGTAAGAAAACTGGTCTATCTCTATCACCTCCTTCATGTCCTCATTCCAATAGGACTGGAACATGGATCGGAAGTGCTCACACCTACAACAAACGCAAATAACAGATATTACAGGTATCCTCAGATATTACAGGTATCCTTTTCCTTCTGAGCTGGCACAAGCTGGGGTCATTCACTATTAGCCCCAAAAGTATTTGCTATGCAAGGACTTTCATGTACGGTGCTGCTAATTGTACTCATCTTGATATCACCATTTAACAGTATCAATCAGATAGAGAGCCCAGAAGCACCCAGTACTTCAACTGGTTTCCACCAGTCCCCGTTCTAATCACAGAAATGGATCTTGAACAACACAGTGAGGGCTGGCGATGTAGCTTAGTGGCAGAGTGAGATATGGCACAGAAATACACAATATTCACTCAGGGTCCTAAAAAAATGGCTTGAGTGAGAGTTACTCTGTGAAGTTCGAAAAAATACTTCTAAGCAAGGCATAATGGATGTAACCAGTCAGAAAAGCTATATGAGAAAGATGCACATACACACACGCACATACAGAGTCATAGGTAAAACATCTTTTCATCCACTACTGTGGTTCATACAGTTACTGCTCAAGGTAATGAATGACATACGGCTATGCAGTTCTCTTAGAATTTCTTATTCTGCTGCTTCCACCCACAGATGCTGGGAGGCAGCAGTTTTCTGCAGTGCAAGGGCTTCTCACACAGTAGACAAGCCCTCTACCCACCGAGCTGCGCCCCATCCACAAATGGGCTTTTAACTGATTTTCCTGAAGACATAAATAGCCAATTTAATGATCTGAGTTCACGTGTGTATTCTCTGTAGAGGCATCTAAGCAAACGATCATTCAATCATTGCTAATGAATGCTCAGTCCTCTCCCATTTATTCAGGACTCCTGCCACTTATTCTATCTAAACAACTTTTCTTTAGTTGGCAACTTATATTCCTTATTATATGAGTTTTCTGTTTGGGAAAACTTAATCTTTAATAGTAGAAGAGGATAGATATTGATATTTGCTTACAAATTTAACACACAAATAAAATTAAGTAGCTACAAGCGCTGTAATTAATTCATTAATTCATTTCTTTTTACTGTTGGGGAATCAAACCGAGGGCACTGCCCATGCTAGATAAGTGTTCGACGATCTATATCCCCAGCACAATGTGTAATTTGAAAACAACACAAGAACTAGAGGTACTTGCCTGGCATGCATAAGCACTGGCTATAATCTGCAGTACTATAGAAAACTAAACAACAACAACAACAAAAACCAATACAAATATTTATAATCGCTGGGCAGTGGTAGCACATGCCTTCAATTCCAGCACTCAGGAGGCAGAGCCAGGCGGATCTCTGAGTTTGAGGCCAGCCTGGTCTACAGAGCGAGATCCAGGACAGGCTCCAAGACCACACAGAGAAACCCTGTCTCGAAAAACAACAACAACAACAAAACAACAACAACAAAAACTTATGCTCGCTAACTTCCTAAAAGTTGCATGAACACAAGCAGAAGACACTCTTTGATAACAAGTAAAACTGATAACTGTCTGCGAAAATACTAAGTTGTCAGACTTCTTTGTACTGCTACAGCCATTTCTTCTTAGTGTCTATCCTGTGGTGTAATAAACAAATGGAAATAGCAAAAAGAAAGTAAAGTTACTGATGGCTCTAAACTCATGCAAAAATACCTGATTTTCAAAACAGCTTTATGGACATGAATGTATTTCCCATCAATTCGAAATTTCAGATCAGCAGTTTCTGGACTGTCAAATTCTTTCTTGAGTGAGTCTGCAACTGTTAAAAAGTCTTCATGCTCTGAAGGCAACAGACACACGGTTAACACAAAGCTCAGGAGACAGAATCAGGCATGAGAGGCTTTCAAAGATAATTATGGTGCATAATTCCATTCTATTTCTGGTCAATAAAGCTCATAACTCATTTGACAAATCAAACTCATAGCATTAAAGTAACTGATCTATAAACTACAAACAAAACAAAGTGAGTATCTGGAAAAATCAAAAATAACAGTCTTCGTGTATAATTAAACATGAAAATATACACTAAAAAGAAACCTCATGCTGGGACATGGTGGCACACACTTTTAATCCCAGCACTCAGAAGACAGATGCAGGTGGATCTCTGTGAGTTCGAGGCCAGCCTGATCTACAGAGTGAGTTCCAGGACAGGCTCCAAAGCTACACAGAGAAACTTTGTCTTAAAAAACCAAAATTAAAAAATAAATAAATAAATAAACAAGCCTCACAGGTAGTCTATGGGGATACAACTGCTCTCATAAACTGAGTGGTTTCTCTTCTGGGATGAACTGCTTACCAGTTTTCCTTGACTGAAACACTGACATCATCTTTGCTCTGATTTGAGTAGTTTCCAGGATGGCATATTCAGTCACGGTGAATTTACCTTACCATGCAAACAGTTCTTAGGTGGAAAAATTTCTTACCATCTGATATCTAAACATTTCTCTTAACCCTGAAAATTAAAGGATTAATTAATCCTTCCATGCTATCTAGAAGCAGCCAACTTTCCTTCTAAGGACTCAAGCATTCTGCAGGAAAATCAATGATGTGCAGTGTGACATGAGCTGCTGTGTGAGTCTATCTAGGGAGCATGGTGTTATTGCGAATACAGTCAAGGATCCAACACAAACCCATCCGCTCCTCTCTATGGACAGAGGAACAGAGGAACAAACGACACTGAGAAAGACCCACCCAGAGGCTGGGAACCGTTAAGCCAAAGTGGACAGGTCTCCACTGTCCTGGATGAGAACGATGACTGAAACAGGAGCACTGCGGCTTTGAAAAAGTAGGGACTCCTCACAGGACAGCCTCCCCTGACCCCAGAGCAAAGGAGACAAGTGAGGTGGGCTAAGCACTCACCGGAAACAAAGGTTTCATGGGTGCCTCAGCAGCTCACCACAGGATGGAAATAACCCTCCCCTCTTTGTCCGTGATGGCCGCACAGCCTGTTTTTAGAGAATGACTTCTAACAACTGAACTCACATCCAGAGGAAAACCCTGACTTAAGTGGCCGGGAGGAAAGAAGCAATTTACAAGCTAAGATCAGTGGCTAGTTTTCTCCCCTCTCCAAACAGTATAAATACTGTTGTGAAAAAGGTATCTGCATTTGAAAATCAAGAACCTGGAGAACCCTTTCCTAACTAGGCCAGCTGGAGCAGTACAGGGAAATCTCAGGCTGTGCTGTCCTGGCCTGTTTGGCTGTGTGTGCTAAACATAAATGTAGTTACAATCAAATGGTCCCACTCACTGACCCAAAAGTGTGTCAGTCATTGTGTTTACTGCAAATATACACTGTATTATACTAACTGTAACTGAGCTGGCAAAACAATTTAAAAATGGTCTTTGTTCCTCCTGAAGTTTAGTAGCAGCTTAATTCTTCCTTAACATCTTCTTCCCTCAGGAAAAGGGGATGTGGATGAGGTGTGGCTGCTTAGTGAGTAGTGGCTGCCTTTTGAAGCAATAAAAACATTTGGAGCTTAGCCGGGCGGTGGTGGCGCACGCCTTTAATCCCAGCACTCGGGAGGCAGAGGCAGGCAGATCTCTGTGAGTTCGAGGCCAGCCTGGGCTACAGCGCGAGATCCAGGAAAGGCGCAAAGCTACACAGAGAAACCCTGTCTCGAAAAACCAAAAAAAAAAAAAAAAAAAAAAAAAACATTTGGAGCTTAATACAAAACAGTGGTGCGAAGCATTACGAATGGACTAAATTCCACTTGATTGTATTGGTTAATTTTGTTATTAAGTATGACTTCAACTAAAATAAAAGTGCTCTAGGAAGAAAAAAGTCTATGGGAGTGACCTTTGAATAAATCTGATTATTATTCAGGAAAAGCATTAAAACTCGCATACAGAAAACCTGAGAACCAAACATGCAAGGACCAGGATTGGGTTCCCCAGGAGGAAGCAGGCCCCAGTGGCTTACCCACAGACAGGAGGCGCCAGCAGACGGCAGGCGTGGCAAAGCAGGCAAACACGTCATCAGTGCAGGAGAAGTGGGTGAGGTGGGGAAGGACCACCGACTGGCCGCGGCACTGGCCCCACATGTACACGTGACCACCCTGAGTCTTGGCGGCAGACGTGTGGCTGGAGTGACAGGCTGCGATTTCTACAACCCTGAAACATTGAAGAAAAACTCATGTTACTTCCTTAGCACACGAGCCTTCAGCACATCTAGATAGTAATCTAGAAATTCATGCCTGAACACCTCACAAGTCAGCCCAAGGTCAGTGAGGGAAGCAACTAACCCTGCCTTCAAAACCAAAGGTCAGAAAGAGCTCCCCTAACACCTCCACTTCCTCTCTCCTTCGCCTCTCTCTGAGGGCCACATTCTTACCTAAGTTCGTTCATCCTGAGGTAGGAACAGATACTAAATATATATATATATATATATATATATATATATATATATATATATATATATATATACACATATATATATATATATATTACTGTTGTGGCAAACTTGAAAAGAGACTGGAAATGAAAGTCACTGAGGACAGTGGACAATGACAAATGTCTTCACTGTTCTGGGAATAGAAACAGTAAACAGACAAAACAGTGGGGCTGGAGAGTGTGGAGTCAGAGGTAAGAACGCTTTTTGTTTTTGTAGAGGACCTGGGTTTGTGTCACAACACCCACATGGCGGCTCACAACTATCTGTAACTCCAGTTCTAGAGGATCCAACACACTCTGACTCCACAGACACCAGGCATACACATGGTGCACATACATACATGAGGGAAAACACTCATACAAATATATTAAAAAATTTTTTTAATTAGAAAAAACCCTATTTTGTGTGTGTGTGTGTATGTGTGTGTTGTGTGTGTGTTCATGGAGGAGGGGGTTAGGATAGTGTGCAGACCTGTGTCAAGGCCAGAAGACAGCCTCAGGAGTAATCCCTCAGATACCGTAGTAAAGCTCTTTATTGGGATAGGGTGTCTAACTGTCCGGAACTCACCAAACAGGCTAGGCTGGCCAGCAATTACAAGTACACACCAGCACATCTGGCTTTTTAAGTATGGGTTCTGGTGACCAAACTCAGGTACTTACAAGCACTTTCCAGATTTGACTATCCCTCTCCTTTCTATCATCCCCCCTTGTAAATATTATCTTCAATAAACACTTCCTTATAGGTACATTTTCCCCCTCACCTCCACCCAACGTTCAACCTATTCATTAGGATGAATACTACTGCACTGAGGTTCATGGGCTCTGAACATTCCGAAGGTCAGACCAGCTTCATTTTCACAGTGCTCCTAGGGCAGGCTCCCAAACAAACTGCATAAAACCTCACAATCTGATGAACAAATATTAAGTACCTATTCCAGAAGCAGACATTAAACCAAATCAATATGTTTTTTTTTTTAATTTATTTATTATGTATACAGTGTTCTGCCTGCACACATCCCTGCAGGCCAGAAGAGGGCACCAGATCTCATTACAGATGGTAATGAGCCACCATGTGGTTGCTGGGAATTGAACTCAGGACCTTTGGAAGAGCAGCCAGTGCTCTTAACCTCTGAGCCATCTCTCCAGCCCCCAAATCAATATTTAAGTAGATAATGTCCTTTAATTATTTAAAAGTGAATTCAGTCGGGACAAAGTTAGTGCTACACTCTGAATTTCAGTGTGATCGCAGACCCTAAATAACCTCTCTACACAATGGACAGTTCCAAGTCTTTCAGAACTAAGATGACTTAGTTTCTACCATCTCAGCTGGGTGCCTCAGAACAGGGCAAGTTCAGAAGACAGGGCAAATTTACATGTTCATTCTGACTTAGAAGCCGTTATGATCAAAATGAGAATGTTAATAAACAAGACTCACAAGCTAAATACCACAGCCCTGCCACAAAGTCCCACAGTCTCCAAGATATGGCATGGCAAATTTACCTTTCTTTTTCCACCATGATGTGTGCTGGGCTTAGCAGGTTATTTTTACTGCCAGTTCCCAGCTGCCCATATGTGTTAGCTCCCCAGGCATAGAGCAAGCCCTCATCTGTTAGTGCTAGAGTATGTGCATAGCCGCAGACAATCTGAAAGTAAACACAACGGTTACTATACCAGAAGACAGACAGGACAGAGCAACCACCTGCTTAGGCCACAGCTGGCCTCTGCAGAATGCCAGGTCAGCAGCATGTGTGGACTGGCATCTGCTGGAATACTCAGAAGCATCAGGGAAGTCTAATTCTTTGACCACTTCTTTATGAATTTCTTTACCCCAAGAAGACGACCATGGGCTTCCCTTTTCTAACAGAAAAATAGAAAGGCTAAAACATTCCATGTGAAAAGTGAAGGCATAAAGAATTGCTTGAAATGAATGACAAAAGAATTAACCTCCAATACATCTGTCATGAGAGCAGGGAAGGCGGGTGGGGTTGGCTGGCAGGAAATACAATGTGTACCTGGTTCACACACATGCCGTGCAGCGCTGCCACTCTCACTGGGGTCAACTGGTTGCCATTGTTTCCCAAGCCCAGCTGTCCATTGCCATTATAGCCCCAGCCATACACCTGAGAAAGAGAGAGGAGAGGAGAGGACAAGCTGTGGAGACTGCCAACGGGAAGAGCAGGTCTGTCCTACACAGAACAGACACTCCAAAACCTGTACTGTACACTATGTGATCCTACAAGTGCAATCTGGAGGTTCTGGGGGTGAAGACTGACTTTATCCCCATTCCATGACTTCACAAATGAGAAAGTTGAGGGTCATTAATGATTAGCAAGTACCTACCACATGTCCTACACAGTAAAAGGCACAGGAAGGAGTCTTTCGCCCAAGTTTAACAAAGACAACGAACATGTGCACACTTGGTGAGCAGGTAGTAAGAGCCACAACAGAGATTATCAAGGTACTGCAGGAAAAGTGAGAAGATTTCTTCCTAAGAAACAATGTGAGGGAAGGATGCTAGAAAGTGGAGACCCGAGCAGGGGTAGATGATGGCGTTCCAGGCAGAAGGCACACAGAATGTCACAGGCTGAGACAGAAGATAAGTAGGTAGAATAGTGGTAGAAGAAAAGAAGAAAGAGCCAGATAGTAAACTGATAAAAATTTAAAAAGCTAGGCAGTATGTACATGCCTGTAATCCCAGCTCTAAGCATGCTGAGGCAGAAGACTGCCACAAATTCAAGGCAAGCCTGGGCTAATATCAAGTACCAGACCAGCAGGCTACATAGTAAGACACAACCTCAAAAAACAAAACCAAACAAAGGGGCAAACAGACAAACAACAACAAAAAAAAAAAAAAAAAAAAAAAAAGAAAGTGGAATACATCTAGGAATTTTTACTACAATATTCAAAACTAGAAATTAAATTTGCATTTTAAAAGAGCACAGAGAAAAGGGTGGACAGGTGACAGACAAAGAAATGACTCAGTAGGTAATTCGTGTCCCATCAGTAAACAAGTGAGCTCTCATAAGGCTCTGAGGGAAGAAGTGACGGGGGACCAGGAGACGGACTGGGTGAGAAAGGGACTGAACAGGAGACTCACAGAACTGGGTGGTCCCTCAGGTGTTTCAAATGGCAGGCACCATTTGTTGACAGTAACGCTGGCATAGGCTAGTCGGGAGGGTCAACAGTTTGGAATATCCAGTGTGGGCCATAGTAATAAATTCTAACCAAGAACAGATTTTTAAAAGGTCAAGTTCAAATTAGACGCCTATGACTTCTGGTGGCACCAAGCCCCACATGGATGCAGGAAATGTACAGTGGGACTTTCAGGACAAAGTAAAGTAGAAAGGGGCAGAGTGTGAGAGGTGGCTACAGGTAATCTCATCAAAGCCAGAAATGTAACAGGCACTGGAAATCTAGCAATAGCTTAATATTCTTAATGGCATACTTCTTGATCTAAAAATTCTATGCTGGGAATTTATTCTATAGAAATACCTAAATAATGTACCAAGATATACATATAGTAACAGAATATAATAATAATAATAAATAAAAATCATTATTCACAGCAGCAAAAAATTAAAAACAACTGAAAAGCCCTTCAGCAGAGTTCCAGGTGTTCGTCACCCCCAGAAGCAAAACTAAGCAGCATTCTGGTAAGTGCTACAGAGACGGTCTGAGACAGCACACCGGCAAAGCACATGCTGTGAAGTGAGGGAACAACAAACCACAGAATGACAGAGAGGGACAGCAATGTATAATTGTCAGTGTTATATAATTGTTAAATAAGGTAATTAAACTCATTTGTAGATAACTGCTTATAAAGAAAAGTCCAGAAGGACACACATGAAACTATTAATGAGATTAGGAAAGAGATATTTAATGTTTACTTATATGCTTCGTTGTCTTTGCCCTTGTAAAAGCAAGCACATAATAATCATTTTAAAGTTAAACTTAGTGCTCAGCAGTTCAGAGTGGTACAGCTCTTGCAGACCACCCAGCTCACTTCCCAGCACAGAAGGCTCCCAACAGCCTATAATTCCATCTGTAGTAGACCTGACAGCCTCTTCTGAACTCCATGGGCACACTGCACTCGTGTGCACACACAAACATATCCACATAATTAAAAAATAGTAACAATAAATCTTAAAGAAACAAAAGCATGAAGAACACTGGACGGAGGGTACTAGATGATTGCCCACAGAATTCTGAAGTATTCAAGGATGATAGCAGGAGTGAATACAAAAACTCAACTTAGGTGAGTACTCAGAAACATGTACAGCACCCCAAACCCACTGCATGATGCCATACACAAAGACTGTATAATTCCCATGCACCAAGGAAAGCAAAGGTGGTACGTGGCCCACTGAAGTGTCATCAGTAATTTCATACAAGTAACCATCAGCTCGCAAGGGACCATGGTGCAGGGCAGAGGGTAGGTTTATAAAAGTAGATAATGACGATCAACAACAAGATGCTTCCTCCAATACAACATGTGAGATGCTGTGGGTGGTTTAGTGAAGAATTCATTAGCTGACTTTCAAAAATGTACAGATGACTCTTCCACTGAAGAAAGGCAGTTCTTTCTCAGCCCATAGCATTAAATCCAAATACCTATATGGATTAGACTACCCGGATCTAACATTTACCCCACCCTCTCCTTTACCATGTGGCTACAGGGATCTTGCAAAAACTAAAATGAAGACACATTAGAATTTTTACTGCAGTCTTCAGATTTGAAGTCCTTCTGAGGATTGAGCACTTGCTAGCTGGTTCTCCTTAGGGTCAGTTAACCAAAACAAGCTCTCCTTCCCTCCATGCTGGACCCTTTGAATGTAGGTGGAGGGGACAGACAGACAGAGTACGAACCTCACCACTGTCCAGAACAGCCATGGAGGAGGTCTGACCACAGGCAATGCTGACCACTCTCTTTGTGTGTAAACAGTTCGTGACTTTTCGAGGAGTTGGCTGATTCGCTGTAGATCCTGACCCCACCTGACCACAGTTGTTAAAGCCCCACGCAAACAACTACAAGAGAAGGAACAAGGAAAACCAGTCATTAGACCTTCGGCATGGTTTTGAATGCTTTATGTGCACTTACCTACTTATCTTCACAGGAATCCCATATGGTGGCCCTGGGGTAAGTATTCCCATCCCCTGGACGATGGATATAGAGAGCCCAAGTATTGTACTATGCTTTTGACAACGTTACTATAGTGTCTCTCTAAGTGTGACAACTAGATACATACATTTTATTAATTTTGGTACTAATAAGGCAAAGCATCAATGATATAAAAAGCACGCTCAACTCTGTGGACACAAATTCTCCTTTCTCATGGAAAGCGTTCCAAACTACATTGTTCATTTCTCTGTCTCACTAATGCATAGTTGATGCCTCAGGACTACTGTTGAGGTCAGGCTGTGCCCTGCTCTAAATTACTCCACATTTTGTAAAATGGTGGTGTAGAATATTATTTTAAGGTGTGTTATTTTTGTTTATGTTGCATTTGTTTAACTCTGTGAAACTGTGTTACTGTGCCTGCCTAAAACACCCAATGGTCTAATAAAGAACTGAATGGCCAATGGCAAGGCAGGAGAGAGAAATAGGTGGGGCTGGCAGACAGAGAGAATACATAGAAGAAAGAAGGAGCAAGAAAAGGAGGAGGACATCAGGGGCCAGCCACCCAACGTAGCTACCAAAGCTACACAGCCAGACATGGAGTAAGAGTAAGATTTACAGAAGTAAGAGAATGGGAAAAGTCCAGAGGCAGAAGGTAGACAGGGTAACTTAAGTTAAGGAAAGCTGGCAAGAAACTAAGCCAAGCTGAGACTGAGCATTCATAATTAAGAATAAGCTTCTGTGTGCTGTTTATTTGGGAGCTGGGTGGCAGGCCCCCGAAAAAGAGTAAAAACCCCCAACAACAAAATGGTTTTCAGATTATGCCTTTTCCTTAGAGGATCCATCTTATAAGCAGCTTTTTACTCTACTAAGATCGATACACTTAGTGGACACCTAAACAGCACCATCTGTCTGGCACCATCCACAAGACACAATAAGAGTGCTACTATATAAATTTATAAACATAAACTGGGACTGTAGGAGCCCATCAGCACATTAAAATTATTATCAGAAAAATCAGGCACAAGAACTTACCTGACACCACAGACTAAGAAAAAGGTGCAACACTCACTTGGATGTCATAAAGCACACTGATCAGATGAAAAACGTGTGGGGTCATTACTACTGCAGGTCAGTGTGTAGAGGAAGCAGAGAACCCCGAAGTGTCCTAGGGGCTTCAGCTCACCATGGACACACTGCTGATAAGTTCTATTCACCACCTGTCTAGACCTACTGTCCATCCACCTGCCCATTTATCCCTTCGGGCCCTTGTCTCTAAAGCCTCTACTTCACCTTGCTTCTGAAGCTCAAGTCTGACCCCACACCCTGACTCTAGCAGCAGCAGCAGCAGCAGCAGCAGCAGCAGCTATCACCTCTCCCAGAGAGCTCCAGCCGGAGTTCATCTTACTCCCAGACTCTTTGCACCTCTACCAGCTTTTGCTTCTTTGAAATGCCTTTAACTCTGCTGTGGCCTCTTTAACCCTTTGTAATATTTACATTTTACACCAGGCAGGAGGGAGGGAGAGTGAGTGAGCAATATAATGTGTGCTCTGAGAGTTAATATAAGTAATTAAGACTGAAATTTTAAAAGACTGGAATAAATAATTTGTGATGGTCTTCAGCCAGGGCAACCAAGGACAGCAGGGCTATTGGACAAATTGCTACCAAAGCTGCTGTACCTGCGGATTTACTGTTACTCAATAAACTCTGACATTATGTAGACACAAACATGTTTGTCTATGTTTCTGACACAGTATATTTAAAAAAAGCTAGCAAGCTTCTAACTTTCCACTGTAATTTCTCACCATAAAATAGTAATAGTCATAAGTGCTAAGGACATGTTTACTCCTACAGAAATACCATTGATTATTAGATTGTTCTTCCAAGTACTTGAATTCTCACTTGCTACACGTCAACTTTGCACAACCTACTTTTGCTATCTATTATCTATCACAATTTGAACACAAGATATTTACTGGAGACACACAAACAGGTTTCTATGCTAGTCAAAAACCAGAAACAAATACGAGAAATGAAAAAATAATTTTGCCAATGGCCACACCCTTAAAAAAGTGATTCCCCCTGCCCCTCCCACAGCAGCTATCAACTGCCAATAGCTCTCAGAAAGGAGTAGAGCCTGGAGCTATCTCTCCATCTATTGTGGGAATTTGGGTCAACTTGGTCTTATGTGGGTAACCACAGCTGTTGGGAGTTTCTGAGTATGGTGGAGATGTGTTTAGGAAGGATTCAGGGTTACTTGGAGGAGAAAACAGAGAATGGAGAGGCTTAATGGCAGAAGGAAAAAACAAAAACCTCTTCCAACACTAGCCCAATTTCTAAGCCCCTACATTTGCCCACTTCTTTCCCTGTGACAAGCAGTCTCCACACACCCTCAGCCTGGCTTCTACATCTTTCTTCCCTGTCAATACTTTCACATGCTGACAACAGTCCAACATACCACTGATGTCTTGACTATGAAAACTCAGATGGAATATGCATTTTACAGGTAGAAGAGAAATAACACATACTTCACCAAGGAACAGTCACAGAGATACCTAGTTTACTACTACAGGGATTCTGCATCATTATCAAAACTAACACAGGCTAATGATTAAAACACAGCAAGAATCCCAGGCTTCAGAAATGAGCAAGATTTGTCTAATAACAATCATTCCTCAGGTGCTTCTGGAACATTCCAAGTTCCTTAAAAACACCACTGTCTTTCATTTTAAATGGGGACCATGTTTCCACTCAAGAAGCAATGGGCAAGGAGACAGTGGGTTTGGACACAGCCCATGTGCTATGCCTACCGCTGGTACATCCCAACCATGAAACCTGGGTCACCATTGGCTTTGTGGTATTTTCCTCTCTGACTTGTTCCCAATTGGTAGAACTAATTAACACCACTGGAGAAAGGAACAATGTGATTGACCTAATTTGTGCTTTAGAAATCACCGAGGGCCAGGGAAGACTGAACAGGTGGATCCCAGTTATTAACAAAGACCAATGGCAACAGTGCAGGCAGGAGGCAAGACTCCAGCAAGAGCTTGAGGTGGAACAACAGTTACGAGGTCAGAGGGAGAGTGAACAGGGTGAGTAACCTGAAGATAAGCAGGGATATGGGGCTGAACAATTACTTCCTACAATGCTGGGAAAGTTGTTTTCTCCAAAATTATTATATACACTGAAAAACAAACTACACCCTAAGAAAAGGGGTGTTTAGAAGCTTACATATCACATCTAAGTTGTGATCATGGCATGATCATGAACGTGAACAACGAGTTCTCTCATCAAAAGCTGCTGGTGGCCATGTCAGAGGAGCAGGAGTTAGGCCACCAGAATGCAAGGCACTGATGGGGGAATCTCGGATAGGCAAGGCCCCAGGCCTTCGGCTCCAGAATGTCTCTTGCTACTGTTGTGCCTTTACATGTTTGTCACTGCCATCTTTCTTTGCTTTCTGCCATGGTGTAAATGGGTGTAGGGGATCCTCACTGCCTTTAATGTTGTAGAATGATCTCATGGAAATACCCCATTCTACTGGGCATTTTTACCTATGGATTATTATGAAGATGATTTCCTCTTAAGCTGTACTGTTTAACTGAAGCAATGACTTTACACAATAATAGTGTTAGTTTAAATAGAATTTTGATGATTGAGGGCTTTAATAAATATAGTACAGAATTATGACAGAGGTTAGTTTAGTGGGAAAATTAATGTAGTTAAAAGATATAGTGCTGCTCCTGCCCCGGTAGAGCAGCGCTGTGGAGGATAGAAAACAGGAACAAGGAAGTGTCATGCAGTTGGGACTTACGAATTTCTCTTGATGAGTGTGGCTTAGGTTAATGATTAAAGAAAACAACTGAGTCCCAGGTAGGCTAGCTCAAGCTCTTAATGTTGGGAGATGTGTTCATGGGTTTCAGTATGCATCATAGCTGAAACAAAGTTTTTAATAATGACTTAAGGTTAGGTTGTTTTTGTTAATGGCTTTGAGGTAGAAAATCTTGGGGAATGATGTAAAGTTTAGAAAGGCACACTTTTAATAGTTGAGTGAAGGACTCACTGAGGCCAGGGAACAAAAACAGTGACAGCCTGGTTATTGTTGGCTAATGTACCCTTCTTTCAAGGATGGGTTGGTAATCAAGGGTGATGATTAATTCCTTGTATGCATTTCTACCCTCAGCTTCCTGATATAAAAAAACTGTAGATGAGTGGGTTTGCACCCTGAGGATTTAAAGTAGAGCTGACTGATTGTTTTTCATATATAAAAGTTTAGGTTTGTGATTCTCCTATGATTTTTTTTATAAGAGTACATTTTGATATAAATAATAAAGTGACTGATTCTTTCTTTATAACCACAAAATGTAGCCTGCCAGTAAAAGAACTGGCTGAGAAAAATACCTTGCTTGCCTACACCCTGTTAATCTAATTTATAACAAGTTGCTTGGACATGAATATATGTGGGTTCTTGGGGATTATTTGCTTTTCTCCTGTAATGTAATGTAATGTAACGTAAAATGTTTACTCATGTAAGGGTCATGGAAAACATGCTGTTATTTACTTGTATTCATTATAATCATTCACTGGCGTCCAACGTGGTGACAAGAGTTTCCACCTAAAAACTGAGAAAAAAGATTCTAAAACAGAGCTAAAAACGGTTCCTAATTGTCTCTCTCAAATGAGCGGCAGCTGCTGGTTTGAGCTACTTGTGGGTTCCTAGAGTGCGAGCTCAACCTGCCTTATGGTGGGAATGAGGCCTCTGCAAGTGGCACACTAAGTTGCATGGTGGATTTAGCCTTTGCAGGTACAAAACAAAAAAAAGAGGTTTCTGGACTACACACTGTTTGGATAAAAGCATAGACCCACGATAGCTCCCAGAGCTGGTGGTGAACGTACCACCACCATGTTGGGAAGCTGAGGTGGGCGGAGCTAGCAGTCACAGCTCCTACAGTTTAAGGCAATAGATTCACAATAAGACAGATTCAGATGTAATAGTTTACAATGTGTGTAAAATATACGTAGGCTTGAAAGAGAAAGAAAAAGGAATATATACAGCTATATAAAGAAATAAATAGTTTTTAAAAATAAAGTTTTTAAAGAGACAGTAAAGGTAGTATATAAAATAAGCCACGTAAAAATGAATATTATACAGAGAATCTGGATTGTGTTGTCTTTGGTATTCTTTTTTTTTTTTTTTTTTTTTTTTTTTTGGTTTTTCGAGACAGGGTTTCTCTGTGTAGCTTTGCGCCTTTCCTGGAACTCGCTTTGGAGACCAGGCTGGCCTCGAACTCACAGAGATCCACCTGGCTCTGCCTCCCAAGTGCTGGGATTAAAGGCGTGCGCCACCACCGCCCGGCGTCTTTGGTATTCTTAACTGCAGAGAGATATTTGATTGTAAAGGAAGCTGAGTTAAACCAATATGCATATTTTAAAGGTACCTTGACTTCAAAATTTGGATATAAGGATATGTTGCTTTGGAAAGGAGACTCTGCTTTTGTTCCCACAGAAAGCCAAAGGCTATGGATTTGTTCCAGATTAAGATACATCAGGTTTGACCAGCCAAGACCCCCTGAAAGATCTCTGATGACACCATGGCCCAGATGGTCCAACATCCAGAATGGTTTCAAGGCAACTGGCTCAGACGATACAGCCTCATGGACTACTCCATGATCCTAAAATTTTCTTTGTGTCCCATAAGATACAGCGTCCCCCTCCAGCAGGAAGTAGTAAGAGAAGCTACACCCAAATTCCCAAATTATATGTAATTTTACTTTGTTAAGGTTAAAACCTTCCTTTTTGGAAAAAAAAAGGGGGAAGTGCTGTGGGATGGTCTGTATGGCAAATGTGTTGCTGATTGGTCAATAAATAAAACACTGATTGGTCATTGGCTAGGCAGGAAGTGTAGGCGGGACAAGGAGAGGAGAATTCTGGGAAGTGGAAGGCTGAGTCAGAGAGACACTGCCAGCCGCCACGATGACAAACAGCACGTGAAGATGCCGGTAAGCCACGAGCCATGTGGCAAGGTATAGATTTATAGAAATGGATTAATTTAAGCTGTAAGAACAGTTAGCAAGAAGCCTGCCACGGCCATACAGTTTGTAAGCAATATAAGTCTCTCTCTGTGTTTACTTGGTCGGGTCTGAGCGGCTTGGGACTGGCGGGTGTCAGAGATTTGTCCTGACTGTGGGCCAGGCAGGAAAACTCCATCTACAATTCACTTAGTGCAGTTTATGACAAAAGGAATCAAAGAGCATACTTACCTCTCCGTCAGCTGCTAAAGCCATTGAATGATGTGAACCACAGGCTACCTCAACCACCTGCTTGATCAAGAGATTCGTACTGACTTGGACAGGAGCAATTCCTTGATTGGTGGTCCCATTCCCCAGCTGGCTGTATCCATTATGGCCCCAGGCGTAGACAACTCCATCTAAACACACAAGCACATGGAGCATTAGCTCCAACAGAACTGGTAACCCCTGAGACTTCCAATGCTCTGCATCTGTGCCTCCTCTCCACAAGAGAACCACCAGTGGGAGCCAGGGAGTGAAGGATCAGAGACTAGAGAGGACAGGGGCAAACCTTTTATGAAAGGACTGGGCACCTATATACAAGATCAGATTTGTGATCAAAGTCCAAGTTTATGTACAAAAATAGGCTTCTCTCTATTGGACTCTTGCAGTAGGACAAGAGGATCTTGAGTTCATGGTCAGTCTTGGCTACACAATGCATTTGAGGACAGCCTAGGCTACATGAGACAAAAGGTTTGGAGATGGAAAACAGGTACTCTAACTTGCTGTGGGATGTTCTGTATGGCAAATGTGTTGCTGATTTGTCAATAAATAAAACACTGATTGGCCATTGGCTAAGCAGGAAGTATAGGCGGGACAAGAAGGAGAATAAAGCTGGGAAGTGGAAGGCTGAGTCAGAGAGACACTGCCAGCCACCACGATGACAAACAGCATGTGAAGATGCCGGTAAGCCACGAGCCATGTGGCAAGGTATAGATTAATGGAAATGGATTAATTTAAGCTGTAAGAACAGTTAGCAAGAAGCCTGCCACGGCCATACAGTTTGTAAGCAATATAAGTCTCTCTCTGTGTTTACTTGGTTGGGTCTGAGAGGCTGTGGGACTGACAGGTGACAGAGATTTGTCCTGACTGTGGGCCAGGCAGGAAAACTCTAGCTACACTAACTAGCAAAGCAAACCAGAAAAGGCATCCATCCATCACTGTCTGCAAAAGGGGAAGTGGGCACAGAACCAACTGCAGCCCTAAGTTATAAGAGAAGATGTGCCATCAGTTATAAGAGAGTTACAGCAAGGATATGTTGTGGCTCTCCTGTCATCACTAGTTGGGACTTGGCTGTGTGATGTTACAGGAATTGAGTGAGGACTTGGGACACACACACACACACACACACACACACACGCACAATCATGCACAAACATGGGTATAAGTAAAATTTATTTACACATTGTTTTAGTAAGCTAAATTTCCAGAACATATATAAGTAAGAAAATTAGGTCAGAATCTCTTTTATATAAGAAAAATTCCAAAAAGGACAGAGCAGAAAAAAAATTATCTATAAAAAGTTAGAAAAATGTTTTTTTAGAAATGAAGGCAGGACCTACAGATTACTAATAAGCTAAAAGGTACCCACTCCAGAGCAGTCATGACTCTTCCACAATATTTGGAATAAAGACAAAGCTCCCCATGTAATGTTCAAAAATGGAGGAAACTGTCCACAAAGGCGGGAGAGTGGGGCTGAGGAGAGGGCTCTATGGAGGAAACCGTCCACAAAGGCGGGAGAGTGGGGCTGAGGAGAGGGCTCTATGGGCAAAACGCTTGCGGCACAAGCATGAGCAAGCGAGTTCAAGCCTCCAGCACGTGTAAACAGCAGGGCCTGTCGGCGTGCACAGTGATCGCAGAGCTGGGAGGCAGAAACAGGAGGACCCCACGGGCTCACTGGACAACCAATCTAGTCAATGGATGAACTCCAGAGTCAGCGAGAGACCCTGTCTCAATGACACAGGTGGAGAGGAACAGAGTGGCATCGGCCTCAGCCTCCACATGTGCACACACAGAAAGAGCGGAGGTCAAAAAGGAACTGTGTCAATACTAAATCTTAAAAAGTACCATGACGTGAAAATAATGAGAAAACAGACACTCACCGCAGAATTTGATGTCAACCAAACCACCGAGTCACATCAGTGAGAGTGAAATAATGACACCTTAAGACAGAGACTCACAGATTTCTCAGATCCCTTTCTTGGAAAGTGTCTCGAGAATGTTTTTCCCAGATGAGGGTAGGATCCAAGAAGGATGGCATTGGACACACACACACATACACAAATAGGGACTAGAAAGGATAAAGTGAAGAGACTTTTGAGTATGACAGTGAAGAGAAGTTTTGGGCTGGCAGCTGTTCAGGCAGCCTGAGAGTGTAACCAGTCAAGTTTAACAGTTCTAGAGGAGAGGTGGGGGCTCCAGAGATCATCTGATATGTGCTAGTCTGTAAAACAGCTGGACACATGTTAACGATGGATGTATATAGGAGTCAATAAGTGAAAACGTTCAAAGTAATTATCAGCCTCAGAAGTGAGGGTGGGGGTCATGCAAGAAGGGAAAGGCTCTGCTATAAATAATACTTACACAGTCCCCAATAATGAAAACATCAATACCAATTTAACCAGAATGGTAGTATCCATGTGTTTAAAAGCTAAAGGCAAGAAAGACAGAGGACAAAGAGCTAAATTCTATCTGCCACAATACAAAGTTAAAAGATAATACCCAAGATGAGAAACTCGTATGTAGAAGCCTAAGTACCTTACTTTAAAAACAGGAAAGAAAATGGGCTGGCAAAATGGCTCAGTGGGCAAAAGCTCATGCTGCGCAATCCTGAAAACCACATTTAAAAAAAGGCGGATGTGATAGCAGCACACATCTGTAATCTCAGCACTAGAGGGGGATGGAAGGCAGAGATAGGAGAATCTCCCAGAAGCCAGCCAGCCAGCAAGCCTGGAGTACACAGCACAGCAGAATCAATAAAGACCGCCTCATTAAGGTGGAATGGTGGGCCAGCAAGATGGCTCAGTGAGCAAAAGTACTTGCCACCGAAGATGCAAGCCAAGAGAAATAACTCCAAGAGTTGTCCTCTCAACTCCTATGCATGCTGTGGCACACATACTCACACTCACACACATATACAACAATAATAAATACAAGAGATCAAATTCCTAAAGAAACATCTGAAGAGTTCAAGTGGTTCCTTCTAAACAGTAATTCAATCCCTAGCACCACACACACACACACCACACACACACCCCCTACACCTACCTGTCCTCAAACATGAACATACATGTATACATACAAAGTTTTTTAAATGATTTGATTGTTTATAACACACATAATATAGATAAAGTAATCATACATATGGCATAGAATGTATAGTATGCTTAATATATACTGCATAAAATATACTTTAAAGATAAAAATTAAATATAAAAAGAAAATTTTTCTCACCAAGCCCTAATTATTTGTATACTAAATTTAATACTCAAGATACCTAAAACATATTGTCTAGACTATAGCATAATCCCAAAAGGATTATGATAGCTTCCAAAGGTTACAACTTTAAAGAAAACCAGTAATTTGAAAGTATGTCTTTTAGTGTGTTTGCAATGTTACAAATGTTCTTCAGTATTTAGGGTCAGATATCAAGAACTGGTTATGACGGGAAAACTTCAAACCCGTAGGCCATGATGGGTAAGAGGGAATCAGCTGGTAGAAGCTCAGCTCAAAGGGCCAGAGTGGTGGCAATCAAATGATGACACAGAGCAGTTAGGACAGAGCTGCCTCATGATGCTTAACCCAGTCAGACTCCTGCATGAGGGAAAGCAGACACTAAAGCCGACACAGAGGCTGAGGCAGCATCCAGGGAAACCGAGGTTCCCTAGTACAAACACACAAAGCAGAGACGCAATCGTCTCCCAAAGGCTGTACTACCGGACCATCTAACAAAATCGGAGGACCTCTACAAGGGATAAAAGACCTAAAATCAAAGGGAAGAAGTTACACATGACAAACTTTCAGGGTGCTGCTTGCTCACAGTACAGATAATTACCAAAGGAAAGTATCTATGCTTCTTTGGTGACCTTGGTGAAGGACAGTCAAAAGGACAAGAATCTGTCTACTTCTTCTATCCCTTCAATATGGCACCCATACAGATGTTCTTCAGAATAAACTAAGATATCTTGATTCAAAATTCAAGAACTACACAAAGGAGAAAACCCAGATTATGTGCGTTTATAAAAATATACCAAAGAGGGCTGGAGTGATGGCTCCGTAGTTAACAGCACATACTGCTGCTTTTCCAGAGGACCAAAGTTCAGTTCCCAGCGCCCACATCAGATGGCTCATAATCACCTGTAACTCTAGCTCCATGAGATCTAATACCTCTGGCTTCTGAAGGCCCTGTGCTAATATGCACATCCCCCACACTGCATATACATAGAGTTCAAATAATAATAAAAATAAATTTAAAAATATATAAAAGAAATCCTCTCAAAGTTACCTTGTGTCCACACATCCACTGAAAAGTCAGACTGTAAGAACCACATCCTTTGACCTTTCCAGCCTTCTGCAATTTACACTGGAAGTCCAAGAACCTAGAGACTGTCTGTGTACAAGACACACTGCTGCTATTCAGTTGGCCTCAAGTGTCTTAAGTTTTACCTTCCTGGTATACTCCCCCCGAAAAAGAGAACAATCCGAAGTTACTTGATACAGGACTTTCTTTTCCTTGGCTCAGAATTAACTGCTCAATTACCCACAAACCCCAAAGCCAGAGTTTTCCCTCTTTACCTTCAGTGCTGAGGAGGACATGGGGGCCACTCCCGTAACTAAGACTTTTGATCTTTTTTCCACACAAGGCTTCTAGTTTCTTGGGCACCAGAGTGCTCTGGTTATCTCCAGTTCCTAGACAGTTACTATAGTTCAGTCCAAACACGAAGACCTAGAGAACAAATACGTTTGCCTAAGTCACTTGACTTGAAATCACATTGAAATCACGCTCCTTTCTCTGCTGAGAAAATAAGATACACTCAAGTCGATGAGCCCAGGTGGCAAGAAGAGACTACTAAAGGTCATAGGAAATCTTCAGCCTCTGCTGAGAATACTCTGGCTTGGCAGTATTAGTCTATACTATAGAGCAGAAGCATTAAAACATATCAAAGATACTCTTCCTGGATTTCAGGTTCTCTTTACCCCAAACCTATTTTCAGCCTTCAAACTATAGAGTTTCAAGTCCAACCCCCAAACAGGCCCCCAAACTAAATCCCAGTTTCCAGTCTTACCTCATCATTATCAGTGACATAGATGGCCTCATTGGCAGAGGAACCAAAGACACATGCTTTCCTGATCGATGCTGTTTCCTGGGCTGAGAGCAGAGTGAAAATTGGCCACTTGCCTACATCCACCATGACTCTGGCTTTGGGTGATTCCTATAAATAAGCTGACATCTCTGCTGTAAGAATTAAAAAGTATTTAAAGAAAAAATAATAACTACTAAGCCAGCTTTAACAAGTATTATTAATAAAAGCCACAAAAAGATAATCCCAGAAAAATCGACTTACCTTTATGGAAATGGGACATTACTTCCCCAGGGTGTCCAATCCTCTGGTTTTCAAAACCAAGCCTCTCCCTGAAATGAGAACATAGCATACTAGAACCAGGAGTTTCTCTTGCCAAATACTAGCAGACAAACTGTTATGTACATGTTAGTATCTATCAAAGAGAAAGCCGGCTACCTACATGGATCTGGACTCTCCTAAGGGTATTTCACTCAGGGATTCAGATAAAAATTACAGTACTAAACCCGGCATGGTGGTGCAGGCCTTTAATCCCAGCACTCAGAAGGCAGAGGTAGATGGATCTCTGTGAGTCTGAGGACAGCCTGGGCTATATAACGAGTTCTAATACAGCCAGAACTATATAATGGAAAGAAACTGTCTCAAAAAACAAGACCAAAAAAAAACCCCACAATTCTAACTTGTCTGTCAGTTCTTAACCAGGAGAGGGAGGGAATTAGAAAAATCAGAAACATTATCTCCACCTCCATTCACACATGCCCAACCCCCTGCAGGACACCTGAAAATCTCATTTCTTGCAGAAAACCCCTGCCACACAGAGCCATTGCTTCATGCCAAGAATGTGCTATCCCTCAGAAAGCCGAGAGTGGCTGAAGCTGCAAGAGGAACTGAATGAAACTGTCTACATACTGACACACAGCTGTCACCTCACATTTACAAAGAGAAGACATTTACTCCAATCTGGGCGTTGAGTTGATGACTCTGAACTTGAGGCCAGGCTTGGTTAGCTTAAATGGTGCCCTCCATGAAGCAGATATGATTCTGTTTATGGAGTTTTATGCAAAGAATACTGGGTGGGACTCTTATTTCTGCAAGGTTGAAAAGAAGGGGTGGGGATATTGGGGGGTCTGTACAGACACAAACCTCCATCATGCTAGTGAATTTCCACTTCGGCTCTCACCTCTGCAAACAGAACACAACCAGGCTCTCTTAATGAGGACCCAAACTGCTTAAGTTCCCACCTCTCTGATCTTTAAACACAGTCTTTCCTGCTCTAACACCTCCCTACTTAACACATTCTCTGAGCGAGCTTTGGGGCTTCAGCATACCAGCCAACGCCTCAGCTCCTACCATCCAGAGACTACTCCCAACAGCACCAACGTGCACAGGGATCAGAGGCTTATTAGCCCTAAACATCATATCACATTCAATGAGGGGTGAGCACCACAGAACATCACTAGAGGTGTCTGTCACTGCAGTCAGACACTTCTAATGATGCTTAAGCATTCTTAAGGATACGGGGGAAGGTAAAAACACATAAGCACAATAAAAGTGTTCCAAATGGTACAGAAGAATATTGGGAAGTTAAGTCTCCCTCTATGTTGAAAACAATCACTATTATCAGTGGTTTGTATTCCTCCCAGGGGTAATGAATACCCACGAGTACAGTGAGTGTGTGAGTGCATGTATGGGATCTGTGTGTGCACACATGGCATGTATGTTTTAGAACAAAACACAAATATCCCTTTATCCCCTTCTTACTAGTGGAAATTGCTCCCGTTTAGCACTAGGAGAGCTACATCAATCACTTCAGCAGTTCTAAGATATTCCATTACACTGATGTAACAACTTACTTGCCTCTTACTAATACACATTAAAATAATTTGTAGCTTTATTCTGGAAAACTCAAAGTACTGCTCACATACAATACTGAGTAAATGTTTTATTTTATACATAAATTTCTAAAATAAATTCCTAAAAACGAAATTGCTGGGTCCAGGTCTGATAACTGTTTTTCCCTGACAACTGTTTCAAACTGCCCTTTATAAGTCACCGTAAATGTAGAATGGCATCTTTTACCCTTGACTTATAAGTAGGGTTAGATTGTCTCAAAAGACAGAGACAGAGAGGGGGGACTGGGAAGAGGAGGAAGGAAGGAAAGAGAAGAGGAGGAGTGAGCAGGAAGAGATGTCCCCAAAATGTCAGGTTTGCCCCTTTTACAGAACAAATGGGGCAGAAGCCACTGTGATGTAACTGCCTCTAAGCAGGTTCCTGTTTCAAGACTACTCAGAAGCACTTTTCCCTTTTAGAATACAAAACACACAGAATTCGTCTTTACCATTCAAATTTTACAATGTACAACTCATTGAAAACGTAAGATTCAGGGTCAGCAAAACAAGTCAACGACTGGTCAAAATTGGTCATCTCTTGCCAAGCCTGAGGACCTCAGTTCAATCCACAAGATCCATATGGTAGAAGGATAGAACCAATTTTCAAAGCTGTCCTATGCCCTCCATGTGCACACCATGGCACATTTACATCTACATATAGATAGCCACACAAAATTTTAAAAATGTAATAAAAAGGTTTTAAATGCCAAGATTCATAGGTTGTGGACGATAGCTCAGTTGATAAGAGTGTTTTCCAAGCAAGCACAAAGCCCTAGGTTCAGTCCTTGTAATCCCAATACTATAGAGGTGAAGGCAGAATCACAAATTCAAAGTCATCCTCACCTACAGTGATTTTTGAGATCAGTCTGGGATGTCTGTCTGCCTGCCTGTCTGTCTGTCTGTCTGTCTCTCTCTCTCTCTCTCTCACACACACACACACAAATATCAACATAGTTCAATTAAATGTCACTTACATCACCATCACAAAGGCTGTAGAATAATTTTAATCACACACACACACACACCAGGTATGCCAATGCCAAGGGGGACAGTGAGAGACTGATTCACTCCACTTTTCAAAAATCACAACACAAAGGTATATTACCATTCAAAACCACACAGCTTCCAATGCTACAATTATTCTTGAGACAGGCAACTCTGCCTTCAGGGCTTGGCAATTTCCTTCAAGACCAAGCTCACCTTCTAAATGAGGGTTAATTTTTATGAGCTGAGTTTGCATGTGGCTAAATTAGCTGGAGCTTTATTTTACAAGGTATTTCTCCAAAGGCTGGTATTTTAGGAGCCAGTATAAGAACAGTTCAGACATCTCCACAGGCATACCCTACCACTCAAGGAAAAGTACAACCAGTGGCCTTGCTGAGCCTCCTGTGTGAGGCCTGTGCTTTAGGCCCACATTTACATTTAGCTAGCCACTGTGATATCTTTCTGAGCCTTGATATCTCAAAAATCTGTTCCAGCTCTAAAGCTGTGTAATTCATGTTCAACATATAAAGAACATGCTATGGGGGATTTCTTGAATGCATGAAAGTCAGTGTTAATACTGGTCAACCGGATTCTGTCTTTAAGAAGTGTCTGGCTAACAAGACCATTTATCTATCACATAAAGAGCAGTATTAGTCAGGCTGGCCCAAACAAGAAACACAAGTATTGACAGATTTGCTAATGGGCTATTAATTAAGTAATCATATAATTATGTTAATTTACTTATGGGGTGTGTGGAAAGTAAGCATGCATATGCGGGAGCACACATCCAGGCATGTGCACATGGAGGCCAGAGGTCGCGGTCAAGTGTCTCTATCTTATTTCTGAGACTGTCTCTCACTGATCTGTTAGCCTACCTGGAGCAAGCCTCCAGAATCCACCTGTTCCACCTCCTGGCACTAGGATCCCAGGCCAACACTGCCACAATCTGCTCTTTACATGCTATGAACTCACGCTTGCACAGCAAAGCACTTCACCTACTGAGCCACCTCCCAAGTCCCATTTTAAAGACTTACTTTTACTATTTTTAAAATTGCATGTGTGTGTGAGTGTGCATGTGAATGTAGGTACCATGGAGGCAGGAGGTTTAGGATCCCCCTGGAGTTCCAGTTACAGGTAATTGTAGGCCACCTGATGTGGATGCTGGGAAATGAGCCTGTGTCCTCTCCAAGATCAGTACATGCTCCTAAGTGCTGAGCCAATGCCCAGCCCTTCCCAGGCTCATTTTAAAAGACTATCAATATAGTTCAATTAAACTTCACTTAAATCATCATCACAAAGGCTGTAGAATAACTCTGATGCTTCACACAGTAAGATATGAAGTGCTTCTATTGAAGTGCTGAGAGACACTGTTAACAGGAAGAAGCTTCAACTGGCCCACTCAGCCAGCCTCCAAAAGGCTTGTGCTGTGTTAAGTGTTCAAAAATGTAAAGCCATGTTTCCTCAGACACATACTCCAATGCTGTCCTTCCTCATGCTATTCTGCAACCTACAAACCAAAGCTACTCCTAAGGAGACAGCACAAGGAAAGACGCTAAGGAAAACCTTACACAGCCAAACTATGTGCTTAGTCAAGTTCAAAATAAAATCCAAAGAAAAGCACAAAAAGTACCTGGGAGATTTAATAGCTATGTTACCAAGTACTATACACTGTATAATTACAATTTTGAAACACACAGAAAAAGGCTAACAGGTATCTCTAGAGGTTACAAGTGACATTTTCTTTATATTTTAAAAATATATCCTCAGATTTCTTCAATACTTTCTGACCAATAAAAATAAATACTTTAGGGTCAGCAAAATGGCTCAGAAGGTAAAGGCATTTGCCATGCAAGCCTAGGGACCCGAGTTCAGTTCCTGGAATCCACATAAATGTAGATGAGAACCAACTCTGAAGTTGTACTCTGATCTCCATGGTGTGTGGCGTGCACTCCCCCCTCCCCATATGTCACAGATACTCATGCAATAATAAATACAATTTTACAGTCTTTAAGTATGCATTTTAAATAAAAATATAAGCTTAACTATCTGGGAACTTGTTTGAAGGTTCTACCACAGGAGTACAACTACTCATACACCTGTGAACAAAGACCCATCCCATCTTTCTTTATTCATGGGGGAGGTCATCAGCCACCATGCAGGGCCACGCATGTAGTTTCAGGAGGGAAGCACATGGAGCCATGAGGGAGGGAGGAAACACCTGTCTAAACAGCCATATCAACCATGATGACCAATGGGGTGACAGATGTCCCAGCCAGACTGCCCTCACATCCATAATTATTTGGATTATGTAGCCAAAAGTTTCTCCGGTCCCACTCGGCGCCATGGTCCAGCAGCCGCTTATAAAATAATCACTCAAAGGCTTAATATTAATTACAAACTGTATGGCCTATGGCTCAAGCTTCTTGTTAGCTAGCTCTTATAACTTAACTCAACCCATTTCTATTAATCTATGTATTGCCACGTGTTCCGTGGCTTTACCTGGGTCCCGTTACATGTTGCTCCTTGGACAGTGGGCTGGTGTTCCCCACCCTGCCCTTTTTGTACTCTCTATCTCTTTTGGATTTCTTGCCTGGCTCCATCCTGCCCTGCCATAGGCCAAGGCAGCTTTGTTTATTATCTAATGGGAGCCACACATATTCACAGCATACAGAAAGACATCCCACAGCAGTATTATGTTTTAGTCTTCAATTCTTTAAGAATTTTAAGATTTATTCCTCTCTTAGGTTTACAACCTAGAATAGACTTTTTAGACAAAAATCTATAAAGTTGAGAGTTGGGGGCAAGTGGTAACGTGATCGTTATGCTTGTTGAACGACAGACTTCGGCTCAAAAAATAAGCAGAGTAATGCAGGAAGAGACCCAAAATTCATCTCTGGCTTCCAAATGCACACGCACACACACCAGAACACATATAACACAAATCTCTCATTTAAAAATTGCATTACTAATATTATCATATGTAGTTTGCGCTGTGTGGGGGTGCACGTGTGGAAGGGAGTCAGAGGAGAACTTTGTGGGACTGCCTCTCTCATTCTTTCTTGAGTTCCAAGGATCGAATCCGGGTCACCAGGCTTGCACAGGAAGTGCTTCACCTGCAGAGCCATTGCCCTGACCCTAAAATCTCTAAAATTCGGTAAAACATTTGTAAAAAAAAAATGTACAAGGTAGGAATAGAAATCTGGGCATTGGAGCGTATGCCTATAATCTCAGCACTCAGGAGCCTGGAGATGGAGGACTGAAAGTGGAAAAAAATTAAATAAATAAGTGGGACTGTAAGACGGCACAGCCACTAAGGAGTATAGTATGGCAGTTCTTCAAACAAATGAAGTATGATCTAACAATTTCACTTCTAGTAGTGCCAAACGAATTAAAAGCACAAACTCAGCTGTGTAGCAGTGGACAAGCAATGTTATCTGACAGGCAAACAGTTAAATAAAATGCGACCTATCCATACACTCCACCTTAGGGAAGAAATTCGGAACATGCTGCAGCAATGATGAACTCTGAAGTTACTATGCTGCTGTGAAACAGGCTAATCACACAGGGCAAATACAGGATTCCACTGTGAGGTACCTAGAATACTCAAAACAGGAGGCAGAGGCAGGAGGAACTCTGAGTTCAAGGCCAGCCTGGTCTAAATAGTAAGTTCCATGCCAGCCAGGGATACATAGGGAGACCCTGTTTCAAAAACAAACAAATAAAAGAATAAAAGAAAGAATAATGGTTGCCAAGGACTGAGCACCAGAGGAAATAGGAGGAATGGTTATTGTTCCATGGGTACAGTTTTAATTTGAGATGATAAAGTTCTAGAGATGAATGAAGGGGTAACTGAAGAAAATGATCAATGTATTTAATGCCACTAAACATTTACAAATGTTAAAAATGATACAGAGCTGGAGAGAGGGCTAAAAATTAGGAGCACTAGCTGCTTTTGCAGAAGATCAGGGTTTGGTTCCCAGCACCCACATGGAGGCTCACGACTACTTGTAAACCTAGGTCCAGAAGATCTGGAGTACAGGCACCAGGCACACACATACATACATGTAGGCAAAATATTCATATACATAAAATTAATTCTTAAAAAATAAAAATGTTTAAAATGTTAACTTAATGCTACATATATTTTACCATAATTTTAAAAAATCCAGTAATTTGATGGGCTGAGATATAGCTCACTTACTCAAGAGTGCTTGTCTGGCACACACAAAAGCATGTGTCCAATAGGAGCACCACATAAAGCCAGGCACGGTAACACGCACATGTAATCTCAGCACCCCCTATTCCAGAGGTGGAGGCAGGAAGATCACAAGTTCAAGGTTCTCCTTGGGTTACAGACTGAGTCTGACACTAGCCTGGGAGACTTGAATCCCTGCATCAAGAAAAATCCAAGCAATAATAGGCTTACATCAATCCTTCAGTAAATTCAAGGATATGTTATTAAAATTAAACATAAGGTTTCAATCCTAAAAAAATTCATCTGCTAAAGTACAATTATACTTCATTATTTTATATTTTGAATGTTAAATACAGATTAGAGACAAATTCAATAGAACATTTCTAAAAGAAATAGCTTCTTAGACTTTTTCAGAAGAAAAGCCTTTTCTGGTACATACAGCAATACAACTAGACCCAATGAAATTACAAAGGTGATAAGTCTTCTCAGGGCTCGACTGATAATCACAACCACGAGGGCTATTATATGTCCATCACATTCAATAGCTGTTCCTGTAGGGCTTAACTAAGACAGTAATTTTTGCTACTTTTCTTAACCTGTGTTTTTTTCTAGGAAATGCTTTCTCACCAACAGCATTAACATGTCCAGCCTGAATTAGCTTTGATTTTTTGGTGATAATAAACAATGGGAAGAAGAGACTAGTGAGGAGCAGAGGTAGAAGAGTTTGGACACCTCTCACCCACTTGGTTCTTTGGCACTGAAGACAGACCCTGCCCTGTCTCTGTCCATTAGCATTGCAGATCAATAACCCACTTCCCACCACGGCTTTTCCTAGCTATGGTGCCGGCTCTCACAGAGCCTGTGGCATACAGAGGAAAGATTATGTTTTATATTCTCGAAAGTAAATTCAGGGAATACAAATGCAGACCTTCCAAATTTAGAAATCTACATTTAGAACTAGATGGCTGAAGGGGCAGTGAACCAATCCTCTGAGCCCTCTTAAGAGCCCATTTATTTTATTTTCCCCTGGGAATCAAGTATTAAGGCAAGATGGGGAAAATTTTTATTTTGTTGACCGAGCAAAAACATATTTGAATGTTACAGAGTTTGAAAAACAGGAAATTGAGATAAATAGTATAGAAAGTTTGTTTTTGATGAAATAATAGTCTCAATATTTAAAAATACTAAGAACTTACAGCTGACCTTTCATAGACCTGAGAGGGCTCCTCTCTGACTAACCAGAACGTATCTGGGACAAAGGGAATGATGTCACCAACAGGACTTTCTCCCTCTGAACAGTTCTTCTGCTGACTTGAAAGCTACTAAAGGAAAAGAGAATAAGGAAAGCAACTCTTTAAAGCCAGTCAGCACCAAAATTCTACCCAGTCTGATGTGATCTGGAGAGCAGGAAGGAGTCTGCCACATTCTCCAGCATGGCCATAGCTGGCCAGTGAAAACACAGGACTCCAGAGGTTGAATCGTCCCAGCATTTGCTCGATAGCCAGACTTATACTATTAGAAGCCGCAATGTCAAATACACAAGACCTCTAAATTTCAAACTACGTTTAATTAAGCACTTAGATACATGCTGAGTCCAACAGCAATGTCTCTATTTTATAAACGGAGTGGGACATGATTTTTGTTATCAATTTAAGAAGTTAAGCTGCCTCAAAACTCAGCTTTTTGTGTAGTTCATGAGCTACTGATAAAGTCTAAGATGCCTCACAAAAAAACCCAACACAAAATAATAATGCGAACCAAATGAATAGTATAGCTAACTAATTCCTCTACAATTACCCCAGATACTGATAATATTAAAGACACTGTAAAGAGCAATACAATCATGGCTGATGCCCTCTGAAGGTCAAAAGGCCTAATAGGGATTCTTATACCAAGTGGAAACCTTAAATGCAAAAACCATACTGGGCTGAGCAAATGATGGAAGACAGCATGCAAATTCATGATCCATGCAACACAATCATGTGCTAAATCTGCAAAATAGTGACAATTGTTGAAAATTATTACAGAAAAGCTGTCATATGAAATTTGTGAGGTCAAATGCTCAGTGTTCTAGCAATGATAAAGTATACACACTTCCTTAGGAAAAAACCATCATATTCTCTCCAGAGCAAGCCTCTTTAGCTTCCTTCCTTTCCTGACAGCCTTGTGCACAGTGGGATGACAAGAATGTGCCACCCTGCCCAGCTCTAAGTGCCCATCTGCGCATAAAGATTTAACAATATGGTCATTGTCTCCATTTCCTAGTTCACTGTATCTGTATTCTAGGAAAACTTTCAAATAAAAGGGTTCTAGGGTTTGGGGCAAACTTTCTGGGAGTATAACCTTGCAATCCATGTTACAACGTAAGATCAAGAAATCCTTTGGCTTACTGTAGAGCCAAGTGTTACCTGTAGCAACTTCTTCCATACCTATTCTGGTGGGGTTTGGGATACCGAGAGGCTATCCCTCCTGATTAGACACTTAGTGCGATGCCCAGGTCCAGATGAGCCTCTAAGATAGACCAGTCTCAAACCTTTCAGAACAAAAACACACCTTAAAACTTCTCCTCGCCTTCAATGTTATAAGGGCTACAAATAAAACGGAGTTTCACAATTTTGCTGAGCACTAATTCTATCGCTTCCCCAGCTGTAAGAATGGCTTACAGAACTGGAAGAATAGAAGGCAGAGCAGGCCCCGAATCTGGACAAGACTCGAAATCTGTGAATACAGCAGCATTCTCTCTTCACCAGACACAGCTAAGGCTGCCTGTACAGACGTCACTGAAGATCACCTTCATTTAAAGGCAGCATGACACTGGCCTAGAATTTCTCAACACTGACAATGTCCACATTCTGCATAATTGGTTTGTTAAACTCATTATTTGTTTAAGACCAGAATGGAAGGTTCTATAGCTGTCCTTCCCTAACAGGCAGAAATGATTGGACTTGAAGCATAACCTGCAGTAACGGCCGGCCCCTGGAAGCATTTCTTCAGCCTGTCACCCTAGGGGCTGCTTTCATTTCACTGCCCAGAAGTTTCTGCAATTCTAGGGCAGAGACTCTGACAGCTCATTGTCAAGTGAAGAAATAATACTGAAATCATGTGCTCTGGTTGGAAAACAAACCACCCAAGGGGCTATAGGGTTAGTAGGAGAAAACACATCCTATGAGGTGGATTATGATAAAGGATACTTTTCTTTAATTCCAGCACTCATGAGGCAGAGGCTGAGGATCTCTATGAGTTCAAGGCCAGCCTGGTCGACATAGCCAGCTCCAGGCCAGCCAAGGCTACACACAAAGCCTTGTCCTAAAAACAAACAAAACAAACAAAGCAGGTGAGGCAGAGCCCAAAAACTGGAAACCACAGTTTCTAGATTCTACAGTCTAGAGGTAGGTTCTGATCTCAGAATTTTCTTCTCCAGGAGTTTTCTCTTTCTGTTGTTTTTTTTAAGCTCTAGCCTAAAATGGAACCAGAAGCTGCTCAGAGGATTTTTCTCAAAGGTGGAGGCAAAAGTACCCCTAAGAAAACTAACACTTTGTTTGCTCAAAGTCCTGTGACAAACACTTCAGAAATGAGTTTGCTTAAGATTCCTTCTCCCATATGTGTTCATGGAAGATCTAACATTTTTTGAAAACAAGGATTTAAACTACACGCACTATGCTAAACTTCATCAAATGACAATCTACAGGGGAATCACACGTTCATCATTCGGATAATAGAGAGAGTTAATGTAAAACCAGTGACAATAACCACATCAGTAATAACCAATGACACAGAAGAAAACTAGTTTTTATATTTAGCCAGTTACCATCTTCACTTTAATTCAGTATATTTCTATGTGTTATAGAGTAAGATTTAAAGATTTATCACCAAAGCCTGCTACTAGACATGTTGACAACAGTTTTGTGCTCAGGGTTTAAATCTTGGGACTCAGTTATACGTGGCCTAGACTGATACCAAGGGTTTTAAGGTACAACAGATTATGTTGTTTCAATGATCTATTTTTTAAACAGGGTCTCACTTGACAGCTCACGATAGCCTTGAACTCAAGATCCTCTCTCTCAACCTCAGAAGTGCTCTTGGCAAGTAATTTACCAGCCTTGAGGTAGCCAAGGGATTTCCTTCACCAGAGTAAAAGCTGAAGCCGCCATGCCTCTTTAGAGCCATACCCAGAACTGGTGGAACACTCTTCAAGGGCCTGCCTAGATTCAAATGAAGCAGAGAAAATCACCTCCACCTGCTGAGGAGAGAAGCGGGCAGTGAGGCTGCGCTAGGTACCTCTGGAAGGAAATTCCCACAGATTTAAGGGATGGCGCTGAGTCGCCTCCACCACGCTGAATCCAGGATTGACCGATCTTGAGAAAGGACACTTCATCTCCACAACCATAACTATTTCTGGTGCGTCACAAAGTTATTCCAGCCAACTGCTGGACACTTGGAACGCTTACCTCTGCAAACAATGGACTCCCCTAACACTCCAGAGAAGGTTCCAGAAAAGGCCTCCCTGAATGAACTCCAGCACTTCCTGGAGTCATTTCACACCTTACCATCTACGACTATGGGAGCATGAGAATGATCATATTTTTAAGAGTATATCTACTACCCCGAAACACAAAAGTAGTCTAGTTATTTGAACTGCTTTTCAAACTATCTAAATTCTAGAGTCAAGTAGAACTTTGGCAGCTTCCATCCCCAAATATTTGCTAGTGGCTTTTCTCTTACAATCTGAAATCTATGTGAACTCTGCAACTCCCCAAATTTCCGAAGTAAATAGAACTCACACCCCCAAATACGAAATGTCTTCTCTAGGTAGTAAATTACAAATTATGTACATTCTTCTTTATATTTATTAACATTTTCTAAAGTTTCCTCCATTCTCTGCTTGGAAACTTTTTACAAACCCCGTACATTGTGGCCTAGATATACTTGAAAACTTTAAAATTGAGTCCATATTGTGAGTCAAATGCATAGTAGATAATTAACTGACATATTAGGAAATCTATTCGAGTTCAAGTGAAGCAATTCTCATCACATTCCTCAATACATAGAAGGTAATGTAACACTTTAAGAATTTAACCATAAAACCTAGTAAGAGGGAAAAGGTGTCTCAATGTCTTGGATGGCCTCTAGACTCACGAAAGGCCCAAGCCTTGTTTCCTATGCTTCTTTAAAGTACTGGATACAGAAGGAGCCTTTCATGACTCTCAGATAAAGATCCCATACTTCACAGCTCCTGGAACACACAGGCACTCAATTAAAAATCTCAAAAAACAAAACAAAGCAAGAAAAATTTTAACCTACAAGCTCCAAAGCTTTGGTTTTTCTATATATTTTCTGAGATTCGTGTTACTTAACCCTTTGGATCATAAGCCATAAAAGCCACTTTCAGAAGAAACACTTCAAAGATTAACACATCACTTCTTCCTCAATAGGCACAAATCAAGAGGGGAAAGAAAAGGATCGGCCCAGAAGTACTAATAAATTCACTGGTATTCACACAATAGATTAAAAGCCAGTCCCCATGAGAAGAGAAGCTAAATACAGTTGTGATTTACGTTGAAGTTAGAATTTAAAGCATACTCTAAACTCCCGTCTGGGTCCAAGCATCTTCTCATGCCTGCCAGCATTCTTGCTTTTGATGCTATCCCCGCTACAACACACAGCAGTCTCAGGACCTCAGATTTTTGCCTCCGGACTAGCTTTAGTCCTCGTAACAACAACAGGGCAAAGGCAGGGGAGACCGTGAGTGGTTTTTTTTTTTTTTTTTTTTTTTTTTTTTTTTTTTTAAGCGAGATGTATTGTCTCGTAAAACTGCAACCCTCAGCTTCTACGCTCTGCAGCCGACAGCTTCCCACCGCTAACCTGCGTGCCTCGACGGTCCCCTCCAGGAGGGCAGGCAGCGTCTAGCAGGGGCAGGCCGCGGGCAACGCCATTTGCTCCGCTCACCGCACACCTGGCTCAAGTCCCCGCAACCCCGAATCCCGGCGTGTGGAGTCCGCGGAGCGCGCCCGGTGCCCGCGGCCCTCGGAGGCGGCCGATGCGCGGACCCCGCCGCCGCCTAGCCAGGCCCCGCCAGCCCGCCCGCCCGCCCGTCCGTCCGTCCGTCCGCCCACCCAGCCGCCCCGCACCGCTCTACCTGCCAGGCCGCTCCGCCGGACCCACGCTCCGCCAGCCCCTTAGCGCCGCCGCCGCCACCGCCTCCGCCGCCGGCTCCGCCCGCAGCCCGGGTGCGAGCGCAAGCGCCGCCGGTCACGTGGGCGGGCCGCGTCACGTGACACCCGGGCGGCGCGCGCGCGCCCTCTGGCCCCAGAAGCCTGGGTTTTTTTTTTTTGTTCCAGGCCCCCCGGGCCGGAGGTGCGGTGCAGAGTTAACGAAGGCTCGAGTAGCCCCGGGCCAGGACTTACCTCTCTGGGCAGAACCGGAACACGCAGGCTCCCCGGCATGGCGGCGGGTCGTGGCCTTCCTCCCGCCCCGCGCCCCGCCTGTTCCAGGCCGCTGTTTATCAGAACACGTGTTTCTCCGCCCCGCCCTGCCCGGCGTCAAAAGCACCCGAGGGAAGCCTGGACACCTAAGCCCAGGGGACCAAGAGGCCAGGATCCTGAAAAGCGATCTGCCTCAACACGTCTCTTGTGCTAAGCAGGTAAACTGAGGCCTGAAAAGGAGTGGCTGCTCTGTGCAGCACAAGCCCGTCAGAACACTACCCGCTGTAAAGTTTCCTGCTGCTCTTGGAGCTCCCATTTGGCACTAGAGAATAAAGTCCAAACTTGTTGGCACAGCATTCAGGCAGTCTTCTTGTTCAGGCTCACCTTTCCCTTTGGAACTCCCAGAAGTAACTACAAATCGCCCTTGTTTTCTGTGTACCTCTAGGCCAGTGGTTCTCGACCTCCCTAGCGCTGTGACACTTTAATAGTTACTTATGTCATGAACCCCAGCCATAAAAGTATTTCATTGCTACTTCACAGCTGTAATCTTGCTGGTTATGACTCATGAAACTCATATGAGACGCCTAGGCTGAGAACCGCTGCTAAGTAAGCGGATGTGGTCCTAGGAAAACCTTACTCTCCGCTGATACTTCCCTGACTATAACACTGCTTTCTGCCTTTAGAGAACTCCTGTTTCTCTTGAGTAGTTAAACTTTCGGTGGATTACATTTTTCCTTAAATTGCTGTAGGCCTCTCTGGGTTTGTTCATTCTTTTTCCTCGATCTGGAATGTTCACAATCACCACCTCCTTCCTCGAAGAGAAACAGGAGGAGGAAGGAAAAAAGCCAGGCAGTGGAGAGGTTAAAAACAAACTTTATTTAGAACTTAGTGCAATATAGGAATTGAGCCCTGTTCTATATTCTAATGAGTTCCCCTATTGTACTAGTTCCTGAATAAAATCTATTTTTACCAGTTTAATGACTCTGGCTCTTTTTTTTTCTTTCTTAAACAACTCCCAAAATACTCATCGGTCGGGCTCCTCATCTTTCAAAATTGAGGTCAAACACCACCTACTCTTCCTTCAGTCTCAACATCTTCAGTTATTGAAGTTCATTCACACAGCCTCGGCTACACTACTCTAATTCTGAAACACTGCATATTCAAAACAGGGATTCCACAATACAGGGAAGTGCGCTACTGTGCATTTCACAGAGATTACCTCCCGCCACCTGCTCTCCTATGCTATGAACTCTTTGAAACAGGACTGTATGGACTCATGATAACTGACAGCTGGATAGATTCTATCTGCTAAATGGAGTAGCTCCATCCAAAGAATGGCAATTTGGTAGACTTGAGGGAGGACAGAAAGGGAAAATTATGGGGACATAATTTTCTCCCTTATTTCAGAGTCTTCCTGAAGACTTGGCAGCTGAGAATCAAGATTGCCTACAAAGAGACAATATTCCTTTTATATAGAAATATTTTCAAGTGAGAATGTTTAAATGCCAATGAACTACAAGGCCTGAGTGTATCTGACCTTGAATACTGCCTTACTTCTTTCCCAGATATTCTGTAGGATTCTCACAGTATATTAATTTCTGTAAACAATGAAAACATCCAGCTTTTCCACACATCCCTGTGATCTAGATTTTGTTTTTACCTAACAGCTGTAATCCCATCCAGTGCCCATCAGATCCTGATAGTAAGTCTAACTGGTTTCACCATAGTCTAATTTATATGCCTTAGGAATCTTTTGAGATGCAACTCCAGAAGCCGCCAGCATTGATTATATACAGCTATAGCAAATTCAAAATATGGTGGGGATTAAAAAAAAACACACACACATTAAGATTAACATGGAAGAAGCCAGTTGGCAAAAAGACTGGAAAGCCCTCCCAGAAGCTACATGAAACAAAACAGAGCTGTAGCAGGAATCTTAAAAGTTCTTATTAATAAAATCAAACCTGAGCCAGGTATTGGGGTGAACTGGAAGATCAGAGAACCAGAACAAGCCACAGCTAACTTCACCTGGCCAACTTCTCAGCTGGTCTTGTTTCCTGAGACTGGAAGCTTCTGTGTCCTCATCCCAATGGCTCTCAGCTGAACTGCTGCTCAAAATCCTGAACGCTTAACCAGCCAAATGCTTAACCAGCCAAATGCTGCTAGTTTCTGGTCCTCACGCCTTATATACCTTTCTGCTTTCTACCACCACTCCCTGGGATTAAAGGCTTGCTTTCTGGGATTAAAAGCGTGAGTCACCATGCTTGGCTGTATCCTTGAACACATGGATTTCTGCCTCTGGAATGCTAGGATTAAAGGCATGTGCTACCACTGCCTATCCTTTATGTTTAATATTGTGGCTGTTCTGTCTCTGACCCCAGATAAGTTTATTAGCATGCACAATATTTGGAGGAATACAATACCACACAGAGCATGCTGGAAAAAGCCTCCTGGATGGCCATCTGAATGTGGGAGAAGAATGAACCTATTTAAATAACCTACAATGGGGCATGACACTGGGGACCCGCAGCATTTGAGGCTTGGTCCTGTCCCACCTCTCTGGACCGCCACCTCTCTGAGGAGAGCCTCTCTCTTCTGTATTGAAACCTGTATTTCCATCATATTCCTGTGTCCTGGATCAATTTTATTCCAGGAAACAAGAACCTGGAATCTCAGCAGCTGTCCCCAGACTCAGACCTGTCTATACCACAGCTGACAAAAGACAATCATGGCACTGAGAAGCAGACACACATGTGCTTGGAGGTATACTCCCCTCTGTTCAAGGGCCTCTCTATTAACCCTATGCTTAAATCTGTGTTAAAAATCACTTAATAAACACCAATTCTACTTCTTTTTAATTGACAGTTTTGATAATTTTATGCATGAGTACTGTATCTACATTATCTGTTCCCCTCCTTCTTCCCACCCTCCAACTCCTCCTACGTTCCCCAACTACCTCTCAAATCACTGACACCCCTGTGTGTGTGTGTGTGTGTGTGTGTGTGTGTGTGTGTGTGTGTGTGGTGTGTGTGCACATGCAAATGTTCATGCACGCAGATGTCTTAGCACAAGTGTGGAGATCAAAGGACAGCTTGTGGGAGTCAGTTTTTCTTTTCCACTATGTGGATCCTGGGTATTGATCTCAGGTCATCAGTGTAGCAGCAGACCCCTTTTACCTGCTGAACAATTTCAGTTGTCTGTCAGCTTTATCATCAGTCATGCTTGCACTGGCACAACAGAGCCACGAACAGAGATGACACAGTTATGAAGAGAATAACAAACTACACACAGATCTGCTCCATGATTTCTCACTTACCAATGTTAGTTTAACAACTGCAAACTGCCACCGGCAGAAACCACTGCCAAGATCCAGCATGGTATAAAGTGGGTAGGTAACACTTGAAAATACCAACCAACCAGTTGGTGGTAAGTTAATCATATTGGACTCTTAACACACCAGGAAGGCCAGCTATTTATTTTAATAGGACAGGCAGGTGTTGGGGGATATTTGATCACACTGTGAACCCAGAGTTTGCATTTGTGTTAATTAAGTAAAATTTACCTTGGGTCAAGAGGCTGAGTTAGCAACTAGTTGACATAAAATAACTATAGCATCAGAGGGCATCTGGAAGAGATAGATGCACTGGAAGTAGCAGAGAGGGATTCTGAGTGGCATGGATTTTTTCCTTTTGCTTCGTTTCTGTGGAGCTGAAGGGTGCTCTCTTGGGAAGACACCAGCAAGGACAGAAGGCTAGCTAGCTGCTATTCAGCTTCTCTGAGCTAGCAGGTTTTCACTCCAGCCTTTGAATCTCAAGTCTTATTTATAAATAGAACGATAGAGATTTAGTTAAAGCTAAAAGCTACCTTTAGCTGTAGCAATGCAGCCAGTGCCGATAAGAATGGAATTCCTACCAGGCTGCAACCTGAGCCGCCCGGCCACTGCCAGAGAAGCAGGCTAGTAACTACGGAGTCGCAATTGCTGGCTGAAATAGCAGTAGATTAAGGCACAGCCACTGTGCCAAAGTTAAAACAACAGGCAAGTATACTCTTTATGAGTTTAACTTAAGGATATTAGCCAATATGACTATACAAGAACTTACAGTTTATAATTAATTTTTAAATTTTATTATTGTGTATATATATATTCACATATATAATATGTGTGTATGTGTGTCTGTGCGTGGTTGCATATGTACACAGTGTGTGTGTAGAGGTCAGAGAACAACTTTCAGGAGCTGATTCTCTTTCATCCATGGATTCCAAAGATTGAATTCAGGTCATGAGACTTGAACAATCTCACCCATTTATGTTATAGCTGATCTACCCACACAGCATTCCACCTATCATTGTATCAGAACAAGGGACCCACTTAACAGCAAAGGAGACATAGTCTTTTTTTTTTTTTTTTTTTTTTTTTTTAAGGAAACATAGTCTTGCTGACATTTCCACAGAATCTACCAGACCTGTCACATGGTACACCACCTGGAACCTTCTGACCTCATAAGCAATGGAGCAACCAGCTGACAGCATGACTGAAGAGTCAGCTTGGAAATGATAACCTGTGTAGATAAAGCACTACCTGAAGGGGGCAGTGATGGCCTAACTCACTGACCATTGTATGGTTCTGTATTGCTAAAAAGAGCATACCCAGAGTGGGAGTATGGAAGCATAGAAGTGGTAATATCCCTACTTATCATCAACCCAGTGACTAATTGGGGAACTTGTCACTTTAATTACATCTATATGCCACCAGTTTGTAGACGAATTTCTAAGCAGTCTTATTAAATAAAAAACACAGAGCCAGAAATAGGGGTGAAAATCTGACAGAGATCAGAGGAATCCGAACAGCCACCAGCTAACCTTACCTCACCACGCCGCAGCTTCCAAAGTGTGTTACTTCCTGTCTACCCGTGCCTTTATTGCCTTGCTTTTCTGCCCTTTCATTGGCTCTTAGCCCAACTACCTCACTTCCTTGTCACTGCCTGTCTGTATAGACCTCCAGGTCTCCATGGTTGGTACTTGGATTAAAGGCCGGTGTCACCACGCTTGGCTCTGTTCCCTAGTGTGGCCTTCAATACACAGAGATCCAGATGGATTAAGGGCGTGTGCTAACATTGCATGACTTCTGTTTTTACTAACAGTGGCTGACCATTATCCTCTTATCCTCAGATAAATTTTATTGCGGGACACAGATAAATTATCACACCACCAGTTTAAAGGTCTTTGTTCCCAATGGGGAATCATTCCTAAAGGGAACACAGAAAGAGTCCTCACTGAAATTGAAGTTATATCACTATCCAGATACTTTGGGCCCTGTTGCAGAATATCTGTACACTGTGTGACGATGTATTGCTGTGACTGGTGTAATAAAAAACTGAATGGCCAACAGCTGGGCACGGGAGGATAGGAAGAATTTTTGGGGAAAGGAAGGGAGAAGGAATCTAGGTGTGCAGGGAGTTGCCAGCCAGATGTGGAGGAAGCAGGATGGGCAGTATGGAGATGAGGTAATGAGCCATGTGGAAGAACATAGATTTAAAAATATAGGTGTGGTGATATTTTATTTGTGCTGAAATGTGGTGATATTTTATTTGTATATTAATAAATAAAGTTTGCCTGGAGATCAGAGGAAATAGCAAGTCATTTTAAGTAAACAAAAAATGTCAGGCAGTAGTAGCATATGCCCTTAATCCGATCACTTGGCAGGCAGGGTCTCTGTGTGTTCAAGGCCATACTAGGGAACAGAACCCAGTGTGGTGACACACACCTTTAATCCCAGTACCAACCATAGAGACCTGGAGTTCTGTACAGACAGACAGAAAGTGACAGAGCCATGTAGGAAAAGGAAGTGAGGTAAGAGCCCATGAGAGGGCAGAACAGCAAGGCATATAAGCCTGGATAGACAGGAAGTCGTGGCATTTTGGAAGCTGCAGAGCTGGTGAGGTAAGGTTGGTTGGTGTCTCTCACTATTTCCCTGATCGCTAAGGCTTTCACCCCTATAGTTGGCTCTGTGTTTTTTTATTTAATAAGACTGCTTAGAAATTCAACTACATATAGGTTAATTTCAGTTATAAGAACTAGTTAGGAACAAGTCTAAGCTAAGGCCAAGCTTTCATAACTAATAATAAGTCTCCGTGTCATTATTTGTGAGCTGGCAGCCCAAAGAAAAGTCCAACTCTAGGGCCCCTCGTGCCAAGGACCAACATTTAACCAGGAAAAGGATCTTGCTTAGAGTAACTGATTGTCACCCAGAGACTGCAGATCTGCACACCACTGAAGCATTGTTTGACATTGAGATAATCAATGTACATAACTTTTGGTGCTGGCACATCCTGAGAAGGTAAGCAGGAAGGGAAATAGAACAGTGCTGGGATTCTGAGGCACTCCACTAGATAAATCACTCAGACTTTCACAAGTGCTCATCCCCAGCAAGGATCTGGAAGGCAGGACACATAAGGGAGAGGGCTATGGTCTACTGCAGCAGCAGGGGCTCTACTTGGTCCACTGACCTTCTCTGTAAGTCAATACCATGAAAAGAGGTCTTCTAGCATCCTGAAGGAGCTGCTTCCAGAACTCAGCTGAGGAAAGAGGCTCCGCTGCCACAGGCAACAACAGACCATCTTGGATGATGCATTGCCCCGCCTTAGTTATAGCAGTTTGTCTTCTTTGGATTGCTTCAGCCAAGGAAAGCTGCCTCACTCAAAGGAAGGTCTCTTCTGGGCAGTGAGCATCCACTGATAGACTCCCAATATTGTTTCCTTCCTGTTCACCCATCGTTGATTAGATGGCTTCTTGAGTATATTTATGGGTGTGCATGCAGACACACAACATGCCATGCCACAAGTGTGGAAGTCAGAGGACAACTTTCAGGAGTCAGCTTTCTCCTTCTGAAAGAAAATAAGGTGGAAAAGACCCATTATTGGATATTGGCTTATCACTCTATTTAGTGATTTACTAAAGGACTGCTTGTACTCCCTGTTTGCCAAGCATGACATCACTTGCTACCTGGAACAGAATGAGAAATAGCTGAAACCATGGACTGTAGCCTTTAACAATCTGCTGACTGCCACGTATGCTTCTGTAAAATCTTGCTTGCTTGCTCGCCCGACCTTGTGGTTTTGTAGTATAAAACAAGAATACAAACAAGACCTGGCATTGAAGCCTTTAAGGAGCTTTGGTCTACCAGTGACAACTCCTCTATTCCACTCTCATTGGTGTCTGAGTGCTTATTCCAGAAAGATTCCCATAATGCTGGTACCCTCAGAGGTCAAAAAAGGGCACTGCATCCCTTGGACTTGGAATGGTTGGTAACTGCCATGTGGGTACTTGGAATCAAACCCAAGTCCTCTGCAAGAGCAGCAAGTGGTCTTAACCACTGAGCCATCTCTCCAGTACTTGAAGACTTGAATTTTATTCAGGGCCACTTGAGGGATGTTCAGGATCCAAAATGTAGCATACATACCTTCCTATCATCTATCTGATAGTGACCTTTTTATAAAGTCCATTTATTTATTTTTTTTATAAAGTCCACTGATACATTTTGAGATAAATAAATCTCATCATGTATCTATCCCTTACTGGCCTGAAACTCACAGAGATACACCTGCTTCTGCCTCTGCCTTCTCCCAAGAGCTGGGATTAAAGGCATATGTTATTATGCCTGGCTGAAGTCCATTTTGATTATGGTAGACCTAATTGATAATCCAGGATAATTTTCCAACATAAGATCTTTAATCACATGTAGTAACCTTTGCCATATAACACAATATATCTGTAGGCTCTGAAGCATAGATATCTTTGAGTATTGTTCAGTTTATTGCATCTTATAGTCTTACTGAAAAGATTTACTTATAACATGCTTAGGAAGTTCCCTTAGAATAGTCTACGTGATTCCCGTGGATCTAGAGAAATAGTTTCACTTTTTCTATTGAATTCATTTTAACTTGTAATCTGTGTGCCCTGCCTATAACATCCCAGGAAATATGTATGGAGGTGAAAGTGAGCATCCTTATCTTGTTCCTGATCTTAAGGAGTGTTTTAGTCTCCTTGCTATTGCTGTGATAAAACATTATGACCAAAAGCAACTTGGAGAGCAAAGGGTTTATTTCCGATTATACTTCTATATAACAGTCCCACATAGAAGGAAGTTGAGGCAGGAACCCAGAAGCAGGAACTGAAGCAGGTGCCATGGAGGAACACTGCTTAATGACTTGAACTCAGACTCACATTCGGCTTCCTTTCTTGTACCTCCCAGGATCCACTGCCCAGGGGTGGCACTGCCCATAGTGGTCTGGACCTTCCCATAGCAATCTTTAATCAAGTAAATGTCACTTAAACATGCTTCCCTGACAACCTGATAAGAGGCATTTTCCTCTTTGAGGTTCCCTCTTTCCAGATGACCTAGCTTGTATAAGTTGAAGGAAATAAACGAACAAACCTACCTGACCATCACATGGAGAAAGCATCAAAGTTCCTTCCATTCGGCATGGTGTCAGCTATGGGGTTTTGGTGATGGATTTTGTCACAGTGAGACCATTCCCTTCTATTCCCAATCTGTTGCATTTTCTTTCTGTCATTAAGGTACTGGGCTTTGTCACTTTTCCTGAATTCTATACACATGAATTTGATACAGTATTTCTATTGTATCCTCACATTTATTTAATCTTGAATTTTTTAGAACAAATTCTATGTGGAATATAATCCTCTTTATATGATGGTTCATTTGTGGGTTTTTCTTGAGGCATTTTTTCATGTATATTCAGAAGAGAAAATATATTGTTTTGTGTTTTCATTATCCTATAAGAGCTTTGTTTGGTTTTAGCATCAGCATATTCCTGGCTTTAGATAATGCATTGGGAAATGTTTGCTCCTCGTTACTTCTTATGGAAAATTGGTACCAATTATCCTTTAAATGTTGGGTGGAATTCAATGACAAAGCCATCTGTGGTTGAGGCCTTACTGTAGAAGTGCTAAAATTCTATATTTTTAAAGAAATTATTTACACGGGGCATGAATCTCAGCACTTAGGAGGCAGAGGTAGGTGGATCTCGAAGGCCAGCCTGGTCTATATAGAAACTGAGTTCTGGGGCAGTGAGACTTGGTCTCAAAAATAAAAAATTATTCTTATTCATCTAAGTCATCTAACTCATAAGCTTACATTCATTCATACAGTTCTAAATGATCCCTTATGTTTCTATAAAAATCAGTGCTGATGTCTACAGCAAATGATTTTAATAATTTGAGTTTGTTTTCTTCTCAGTCTAAAAGTTTGACAATCTTATTGATCTTTTTAAGGAATCACTTTTCATCCTGTTTACTCTGTTTTCTTTTCCAATACATTAGTTTTTCATCTGAACTACATTAGCTCTTTCATTCTGCTCACTTTATGTTTATTTCCCCCTTTTTCAGAATGTGAAAGTGCAAGACTAGGTTATTGGGATGAGACCTTGTTTCTTTTAAAATGTAGCCATTTGTGGCTGAGGAGAGGTGTAGGGGTGGGAATGGAAGGGAAGGAGGGAAGGGAAACGGATGCATTATCTAATTATTCTTTATCAATATAAAATCTGTAATCAGGTATCAGGGTAAGAACCTGAATGATCAGAGAAGCTGTGGAAAAGTGACCATGACCTCCTATCTTCTCCATCCCTCCATCCAAAAAGCTGATCCTCTCTGAGATTGTCACTGCTTCCTGTCTCTCTATCCCTCCTCAGTCCTCCAAAACCTCTATGGTTAATTTTGGTCAGCTAGTGGCTAGCTCCACCCTCCTATTCAAATCAAACTTTATTGTCAGAATGCGATCAAAGTATCACACAACAGGAAACTGTGGTCAGATGTAAAAATGAACAAATTTAATTAATAAAAAATGTAGCCATCCAAACTATAAACTTCTTCTGTACTATAATGCATCTGATACATTTAGGGATGTCTTGTCTTCATTCTACATGTTTTCCAAGTGTTTTCTTTTTCTCCTGTAATGTTCCTTTGGTTCATCTGATACCTGGCGGTGCTCTGTTTCCAAGCCCATGAATATTAATGGCTGTGGTGGTTGAAAGAATGAATGGCCCCCAGGAGGATCAAATATTTGAAAGCTTGGTCTTCAGGTGGTAGAACTGTTTGGGAAGGATTTGAGGTCTGACCTGTTGGAGGTGTGTCACCAGTGTGGGGGTAGACTTTGAGGTGTCAAAAGCCAACACTGTTCCAGTTGGCTCTCTCTGCCTCATGGATGTTGCCCCAGGATGTGACCTCTCAGCTAGTGCCTCAGCATTATGCCTGTCTAGTTGCTGCCATGTTTCTGGCCATGGTAGTCATGGGCTAACAACCTTCTGAAACTGTCAGCAAGTTCCCAGTTAAATGCTTTCCTTTGTCCCTTGGTCACCATGTTTTGTAACTGCAATAGAAAAATAACTAAGACAATGAATTTCTCAGTTCATTTTGTCAAATACATTGAACTATCACACGCTCATTGCAATCACTACAGAGCTGCAGTTTGTTCCAATTTGTCAGAGTATCACACTATGAACTGACTGATGGGTTTGAACACAATTTGCTAACCTTTAGTGCTTTTGTAGAGACACTAGTGACTTACGTGGGATGTACAAACACAACTCAACCTCTGAAGCCATCTTAGGTGATGATCACAGGTCCATCACAAAACTATCACAAAAGTCTAAAGCTTTCTAGCATGCCACACCTCACTAGGTAAGTTTTGTCTTCATGGAAATAAGTTCTAGGTACTTTCTGTCACAGCTAGTATCAACTACATTTTCCCAGAAAGAATTGGAAATGGACATAAAAAATGAGACTATATGTGTTCAAAGCTTTCACATAATAGATTGCTCACCTCAGCAAAAGTCACAGAATAGTTAACTGACCAGACGTGTTTAACCACCTGCTTCTCTCTGCTCAACTCCTACCAACACCATAAGTCTACTGACTATAAACCAGAGGGTTTTAAAATCAGTTCAGCCAGTGTGACCCTGGACTAGTTGAAAATACCTCCCCCAGCTTTCCTCTTCTGAGACATTATCAATTGTTTCCTATCGAGGTAATTTTTTTTTAATTGAAGTAGGTTCAATAGATTTGGAAGTACTTAGTTGAAAAGCATATTACTTACTTTTCTCCTTGCTATGATAAAATACCTGACCTAGAGAAAACAGCATTTATTCTGGCTTATCTTTCTAGAGGATCATTCCATCAATGGCTGGGACACATGACAGCTGGCAGAGAAAACTAGTAGCTAGTGACAAGACAGAGTAGTGGCATGGGAAGGGGTGGGGGTAGGTGGGTGGGGTAGTCTGTGTACAGGGATGCTCAGGGGTGGGAGGTGGAGTCTGTGTGCAGGCATGCTCAGGGGTGGGAGGTGGAGTCTGTGTGCAGGCATGCTCAGGGTGGGTGGGGTAGTCTGTGTACAGGCATGCTCAGGGGTGGGAGGTGGAGTCTGTATACAGGCATGCTCAGGGGTGGGAGGTGGAGTCTGTGTGCAGGCATGCTCAGGGTGGGAGGTGTAGTCTGTGTACAGGCATGCTCAGGGGTGGGAGGTGGAGTCTGTGTACAGGCATGCTCAGGGGTGGGAGGTGGAGTCTGTGTACAGGCATGCTCAGGGGTGGGAGGTGAAGTCTTTGCATACAGGCATGCTCAGGGGTGGGAGGTGAAGTCTTTGCATACAGGCATGCTCAGGGGTGAGAGGTGAAGTCTTTGCATACAGGCATGCTCAGGGATGAGAGGTGAAGTCTTTGCATACAGGCATGCTCAGGGATGAGAGGTGAAGTCTTTGCATACAGGCATGCTCAGGGGTGAGAGGTGAAGTCTTTGCATACAGGCATGCTCAGGGGTGAGAGGTGAAGTCTTTGCATACAGGCGTGCTCAGGATAATGTCCACAGGCCGGCTCCAGTGACTCATTTCCTCCAGAGAGCTCCACCTCCTCAAAGTTCCACCAGCCAGGAAACAAATGTTCAACAGGCAAGCCTGTGGGGAACCATTTCACATTAAACCACAAACAATTATCCTGGCCAACTTCTTCAGACTCAGTAGTCAAAAATCTGAAAAGGGACAGAAAGGGCAACTCAGATTCACATAACCTTACACTCTCTGTGAATATTATCTTGCAATCAAACAGAAATGTAAGATCATTTCCCTTAAAAATTAAATTCCAGTTTTATGTGAAATCTCATGTAAAATAATCTCCAATTCACACATTTTGCATTATCTGTATTACCTATAATTAAAAAAATCATCTCAGATCCAGTTTTTCTTCTTAAGTAGTTTAGGGAATGGAGAGATGGTTCACAGGTTAGGAACAGTTGCTGCACTTGAAGGGGTCCAGCTCCCAGCACCCACACACATTAGGGAACTTACAACCACCTGTAACTTCAGCTCTAGGGAATCCTACATTCTCTCCTGACCTCCACAGGCACCCAAATGCATAAGTACATGCATACATATATGCACACACAAAGATGAATACATTAAAAAATAAATCTTTAAAAATAAAATGTGTTTTCTTAAATGGATGTTGTCAATATATATTCTCCCATTATTTTTTGCTTTTCTTACATAATAAGAAGCTCAGAGATAACTTACTTTTCTACAGTTACATCCAGTAGGGTTAAAAATCTGTTATCCTGTTAATATCATAAAGTTCACTCTTAGTATTTGAAGATTTGTTTATCTTTAGTTTATCTGTATGCCTGAGTGTCTGCATATATGTATGTGTACCATGTGCATGCCTAGTGCCTACAGAGACTAAAAGAGGAAATCAGATCCCCTGGAACTGGAATTACAGGTGGTTGTGAGTCACTTGTTACAGGTGCTGGGAACCGAACTCAGGTCCTGTGCAAGCGCAGCCAGCCAGCACTCTTAACCACTGAGCCATTATCTCAATGAGATAAATTTCCTCAATTTATATTTTATTTATACCTGTTCTATGTGGTCTCTATGTCGCTTATATTTTTCCAGAAATTTTTTATTTTGAGACAGGATTTCTCACTATGTAGACCAGGCTGGCCTGGGACACACAGAACTCCACCGGCCTCTGCCTCCTGAGTGCTGGAATTAAAGGCATGAGCCAACATGCCTGGCTCCTCAGGAATTTTTAATCATAAAAGATACACATTGAAAATAATCACTGTAAGATACTATGTAACAGTAAAGAGAGTTTTAAATCATAAATTTATGTTGCTTCTTGTGGAATTACAGCTTTCATTCTGCATGGCTACTGAGTTGTATAGTCTTTGAGTATAGTTAATTTAGGTATGTGATTTGTGTGTGTATAATTTTTTATAATAAAGTACAAATTTTTAATTAAAGAAGTCATGGATGGAAAATTACTTTTGAAATACCTTTTTTGTTTGTTGTTTTTCAAGATAGAGTTTCTCTGTGTAACAACCCAGGCTGTCTTGGAACTCATAGAAATAGGTCTGCCTCTGCCTCTGGGTGCTGGGATTAAAGGCTTGTGCCACCACACCTGGCATAAATACCTTTCTTATTGTAATTACACATGGGAGTAGCAATATAGTCATAAATTTTGAATCTCTTTTACAGTAATCTCATCAGAAACTTCTACTTTGCCGTAATGTATTTATTTATTGAAAGGTTAGTGAAGAATAAAATAATCAAAATTCATGAATACGAATGACTTCCTTAAGATACCACTGCTTATGTATCACCTGAGATTGTGCTTAATATATTCCTGATCAAATGTTTGGCTTAGGGAAACTAACATGCTCTTAACTCCTTTCCTTCAGCCAGTGAGGAAAGCGTCATCCTGGTGCTAGAAGGACATCTGAGAGAACTCTGAAAGAGTACCTGAGAGACATATAATCAATATAGCCCACAGTCATTGTCATTGTCAGCAAACAGAAATGTAATAAAGTTAGTTTTAAACCCAACTGGATTTTATTCATGGCTCATAACTCTGGGCAGCTTCCAGTCTACCTAGAATAAAGTTTTATTCCTTTTTTTTTTAAATTTTCTAGAAAAAGTGTTTAATGGGATTACAGTTCCAGAGGATTAGAGTCCATGAGCATCATGGCAGGGAGCATGGTACTGGAACAGTAGCTGAAAGCTTACATCTGATCCATAAGCACTAAGCAGAGAGAGAGAGAGAGAGAGAACTTATATGGCATAGGCCTTTTGAAATGTCTAAACCTGCCACCCACCAACACACATCCTCCAACAAGGACACACCTTTTATCCTTCCCAAGTAGTTCCACCAACGGAAAACTAAGTGTTCAAATGTATGAGCCCACCCTAAGAACCACATTCCATTCCCTGGCCTCTACAAGCATGTAACTATAATGCAAAATGAATTTTGCCCAACTTTAAAAGTCCCCATATTCTTTCAGTCTCAGAAGTTTAAAAGTGCAAAGTTCAGGAAAGGCGCAAAGCGACACAGAGAAACCCTGTCTCGAAAAACCAAAAAAAAAAAAAAAAAAAAAAAGTGCAAAGTTTGTTGAGGGACTCAAAGTCTGTCCAGGGACCCAGTCTCTTAACTGTAACCCCACATAAAACCAAAGACCAATTACACACTTCCAACACACTGTGGCACAGAATATGCATTATCATAGAAAAGGGAGGAAAAGGAGCATAATGAGGAGACACTGGGCCAAAGCAAGGCTGAAACAAAGCAGGAAAACCTCTAAACCTTAACTTCCATGCCTGCTGTGAAAGGGCTTAGATAGCTCTGCACTCCCAGAGTTGATGACTGAAACACAAACTCCCCTGTGCAGGTTCCACCCCCTGTGTGCAGCACTCTTGGGCAGCTATCACTTAGCTCTGGCATCTCTAAGTCTCCAGCACAATCCAAGCTCTACTTTCATGGCCTCAGGAAATGGCTTCTCAGGGCTTCAGTGCAGGGCCTCCTCATCCACACACCAGGGCTCAGCAGCGACCTTAAACACGGATGAAGGTTTCTGAAGTCCTTTGTTTGTGTGCCTTCCCTGACTCTAAAGCCAGAACCAGGCTGCCAATGCTGTCAAGTTCTGCTGTGCCCCTGGGACGGAACCCGACCCCTCCCTTCAATGACTTTGCAGAAGCTTTGATTTGTTGTTGCTTTCTGGGGACAGATAATTCCTTAGGCCTTTCATTTCACAAGTTGCAGAATTAACTGGATGGGGACTGACACTGAGGGCAACACTCTCTCTGTTCCATTTCTGCTCATCTCTTTCAGCACAAGCCTTAGCTCTAACATTAAATTTCCCGGTTCTCTTTCTCTGCTCAAACTATACATGTTGTATCTTTCTGCCCACTTGTTCTTTTTTCCTGTAGACCAGCATAAGAGTGATCACTAATAACCACATGCCACAGTCAATACTAGGATGTCTTGGAATCTCCTCTACCAAAGAAATGAGTCCAAAGCTCTTCAGTTTAGCTTCAGGCAGATTCTTGGGACAAGGGCAGATAACTGCCACATTCCTTGCCAAACCAGCACAAGAATGACCTTTAGCCCAGTTTGCAAATATTGTTTCCAGCTGAAACCCCTTGAGCTGGGGCTCCATGGTCCACATTGCTCTTGGCAATATTATCTTCCAAGATCCTACTGGATGTTCCATGAAGCCCTAATTACCATGTTTAACCTCTTCTCTAGTCTAAAGTGCCAAAGTCTTCTCATTGCTCTGAAACCTATTGGACCCACCGAGGTTTCCTAGTGGCTTTATGCAGCAAGATTGCATAAGGGAATATTGGACCACGGGCCTGAGTACCAGGTGCTTGGAAGGGTCTACACTTGGCTGTATCTAGCAAAGGGGAGGTCTCTTGCCCCTCCCCTGGGCATTGTTATAAAAAGCCCTTTTGAATAAAGTTCTAGGCTGGTGGGTTTTGACCCAGGCCCTCCCGAGGCTATCCTGTGTTTTCTGTCTTTCCTTTCATCATCTAGGTATCTCTTTCTATCTAATATTTCTCACTTCTCCCTATTCAAGAGTACCTGGGTCATAAAAGTGGGGGCTGGTCTGTCACAGAAACCAAGCATGATCAGGCCTGTCACAGCAAGACAGCACTCTCTGATACTACATGTGCTTTAGTTACTGGGGAGAGACACCACGATCAAGGCAACTTACAGAAGAAAGAGTTTAATGGGCTTACAGTCTCAGAGGATGAGTCCATGACCATCATGGTGGGTAGCATAGCAGCAGGTAGGTGGTCATGATGCTGGAGCAGTAGCTAAGAGCTTACATGGGATCCATTGACATGAGGCATGAGGCAGAGAGAGAAGTATGGTTTAAAAAGGGACACACCCACAAAAAGATCTCTAATGCTTTCTATTTGTTCTATTCTGTAACATGAAACCCCTTTAAAAAGGCAGTTAAACTGATGTCCGCACATTTTCCTAGTTCCTGTTTTAGGACTGCTGCCCCAGGACCCAGGCACATGGACCTAGTCTACACCAATGAAAGGAAAACATTATCCAATGGTAAAGACTAAAGTTACAGCCGCGCCGCTCAGTGCTATTTGCCATGGTCACTCTTACACCTCGACCCTGAGCCCATTTCTCTGGGAGGTGGGGCTGATGTACTGGGGAGACCAGAGGGGGGTGTGTGCACTTCACAATGGACATTCTGTCATGGAATGAGGCTGGCCTGTGACATAACTGCCACAGCAGGTCTAGCCAAGCTCAGTCACTAAGTGCCATTAGTAAAGTAAGGGCTTTGCAGAGTTCTGGGAAGATGAGAAGGAAGCATCCGAGAATTTTGGGAAGTCTACGCAATCCTCTCCCCCGTGAGGCTTACCACCAGACCTCTAGTTATCCAACCAGCATTCACCTCATCCCTTCTCAGCTACCCAGCCCTCGGCCTATTTTTCAGTCCAATCCTCTGTCTGTTTTCTACCCTACCTCTTTCCCTGCCCTGAAGAACACTTCCTACTTCCCCACCTTAATCATGGCTATGCCCAGCTCCTCCTGTGTAGACAAACTTTTCTCTAAGCGCCCTGCTCTCTTTGAACCGTCTTCCTGTTTGTCTACCCTCATGACTACCTCTCCTAAAAGAACACCGCTGGATAGCTGCATAGTCTCTCTTTCCTATCAAGAAACTGGCTCCCCGCAGCCAGACTGGGTAAGTCTACAACCTCAGACAAGGAATCCTTGCAGATGGTTCACTTCAGAGATGCCAAGATTGTTTTCCTAGCAGCCTATCATGTGAGCACAGGGAAAGCAATGTAGTCAGCTGATGGTCTGGATCTCATCTCCTGATTTTTGTATTGGTTTCTCCTCTCACTGAATCCGGTCGTAACTGAGAAACGGCCCAGAGGGTTTAGAGAAATCAGAATCCCAAGAAAGGTTTTCCATAGTCATCAGAAAGCCTTCTTTGGAGAGATCCACACATGGTTTCTGAATGTCTTTCTGCAAATCCTCCAGGAATTGAATTCTTCAGATACAGAGCCTGGAGTTGGAGGAAACAGATGGGACCCCACAGCCTTGGTAAGCATGGCTTAGTGAGCACGAGGAAGCTCAGCAGTATTGCAGGTGACAGCTAAGAGGAGCAGGAGCCAGCCTGGCCTGAGTCTGACTGAGTTCTGGGTTCAGCTGAGGATTAGGCTCCATTGGGAGGATAATCTTGAGCCATTTCATGACTCAGTTCCCTTGCCATGAAATGGAAATACTGTGGAGCAAGTTCTTTTCCTAGTGGTTAATGATGTAGTGACAAATGCTAGCAATTGTGTGAGGACACCAGTAAAAGCTTAAAATACTTCACAAGAGAGAAAAGGAAAAGCCAGGCAATGAAGGAGTAAGGTATTCAATTAGAGCACTTCAAACACTCACAGGCACACGTGTTGCAGAGAAAAACGTTACTGTCAAATGAGTTAATTATGCAACTTTCAAGTGGAATGAACATATTGTAGTTGTAAAGTATTGTGTTGTCTCAAGAGGAGGGCTGTGCTCTAAGAGTGTATCTGGATGGTAGATCCAGGGCAATCACCAAGAAGTTTACAAAGGAGGTATAACTGACCGGGGAGAAGAAAATGCTTCCCATAAAACCCTCGTGCAAATCTGGGAAACAGCCTGTCTGAGAGGAGGTAACACAGTACAGGAACGACAGACAGCTGACAGTTCCAGATGCAGCAGATGATGCAAAAACTGTGTGGCATATTACACCCACCGGCTAAATGACTGAAATGGCATCCCTGAACAAGACAAGACCCACCAACTTGTTGTCTATGAGAAAACTGGTTTGAATAAGGACCCATTTGTGTTAAAAATCAAAGGCTGGTGTGGCTTCTGAGCAGACCTCCCTCCTGTCGTGGTCTGCAGATTCCTCCTGCTTGATAAACCGGAAGAATCATCTCTTCTCCAATTGCCCCAGTCTCCCCAGTGCTGTAAATGGTATTCGAGGCCTTTGGAAGATGCGCTCATGCGGCACGGACTCTTTTCCTAGTTCCTGATTCAGGGAAGCTCCCCCAGGTCCCAACAAGTTCCCCTGTCCCTTACTTTACCATCTGAAGGGAGATGCCCCTGTTATCCCAAGCACACACTAAAGTTACTAAAGCTCCATTTCTTTTATTTGCCACTTGCCCTCATCACTCTTAGACTAGACAGGGGAGCCTCTTGCCTGGTTGGTCAGGTTGATGCACGGGACGAAGAGGGAGGCAATGGTGGTGCTTCACAGTGTCTGTCAGGCACAACGGAACATGAGGTGACCTGGAAGGTGACTGCCACAGCAGGTCTGGCACAGGCAAGGTCCCTCTCTGCTTTTACTGGAGAGGTTTGGAGCGTCTTCCGGAAAGATGACAAAGTGGCTTCCTAGCATTTTACATATTAAAGCTAATTTCCCACTCCAACCCTTTCTCCCTGTTCTTGTCCCACCTGTCTTCACCCCCGTCCTGTCCTGCCCGCTCTGTAGCCTTCAGTCTGTTCCCAGCCAACCCATCCTTTCTGTTCTCTGTGCCACCCTCCCACTCTGATACACAGCGCCCCCCCCCATCATCCCACCTTATCTCTACGCCTGGCTCTTCCTCTTTCCAGACTTTTCTCTGAGAACCCTGTTCACCTTTGTTTCCTTCACCAGTGGACCCAACTTTCCCTAACATTTCAGTTCAATAGTTCCTTATTCTCTTATCCCCAGCACAAAGCCCGCGCCACCCTTCACCAGACTGGATGAGTCAGTCTTCCTCCATGGGAGGGGTTACCTGCCATCCCTAAGGTTCAGCAGTGTCAAGGCTGCGCCTTCCGAACAGACTGACACAGGGTGGCGGGAGGTGGGGAGGGTGGCGGGAGGTGGGGAGGGTGGTGGGAGGTGGGCAGGGTGGCGGGAGGTGGGGAGGGTGACATAGCCCAGCATGCCTTTCAGAGCATCACTGTATCCATTTCCTCACTGGCTTTTTCCCCCCTCTATCTGACCACACCTGAAATGTATCTTAGAGATATGAGTGAAACCAGTGCCCTGAAGATTTTTACTGCCAACTGTCATGCTAATGGTCTAGCTTTTACCTGATACACTCAGGGACCTACAACTGGCCATGGATCCTGTTCACTGTTTCCTCAGGTACCGGGGGAGCAGCACCCAGAAACACAGACTGGAAACCAAGAAGTGGAAGAGACTCAAGCCCTGGCTAAGCCTGACACCTTCACTCCGTACGTACAGCAGTAGCGGTGCTGTCTGAAAAGACAGGGTGGAGGTCCAGGCCTGCTGGGGTTTCAATCTGGACTCAGTTTACCACTTGGTTTGGCTGGGAACCATTGTGATGACACAGTAATCTTGTCATAACTGGAGACTTGACTGTGGTCTGGGGCTGGTTAAGAGGGACAAATAAGTAGCCTTGATGATGTCTCTGTGATGCCTGTCACACTGAAAGGCCTCAAGAAATGGAGGCGTCAACTTGTGGATTTGGGCTTGTATGACTAACATTGGCTTATAGAGAGATGGAGTTGGAAATCTAAAAAAAAGTCAGGTCTGTCGGAAAAATACCTCAGGATAGCCTAAGTTCTCATTGGTCAAGAACACAATTTTTATCAAATAACAGTTTTGGCATGGAGAAAGGAGAGGGTAAGATAAAAGCTTACCCCCATTGGCAAGTTAGGAAACTCGGACCCTCACACTACTTCCGCTTTCATAGATTATAACTTGGTGTGCATGGGCAGACACTAGGGTGTGGAAGGGCTGCAACTTGAATCTGCCAGGCCATTTCACAACAACTTCATCAAGATAAGAAGCACAGGTGTGAGTTGGGGGTGGTGGCGCACGCCTTTAATCCCAGCACTTGGGAGGCAGAGGCAGGTGGATCTCTGTGAGTTCGAGGCCAGCCTGGTCTATAAAGCAAGTTCCAGGACAGACAGAGCTACACAGAGAAACCCTGCCACTTCTGCACATTTCAGATCAGAGGCTTCACTTGTCCAAGCTACAGATGCTCAACAAGTTCCACATGCTTGTTCATCATTATAAAACTGGGGACAATGCTCCTCTATTGGCATTACTGGCAAACACAATACCCCAATGAATATTAGATCCAGGAGTTCTAGATCTTTAAGAAGTAATTAATCTGGGGTTCCAGAACAATGTGGCTGTGGCTGGAAGAGATTTGACTGTCCCCCATGTAGGATTCTTTGCCCTGGAGGGTCTTACATTCTTCAATATGGGGAAAGAGAAAGTCATACCCAATGGGAAAGTTTGCCCTGTGTCAGCTTGTAAGATTTGCTGAATTTTTGTCTTTTACATTAATTGCATAGTACAGATTCTCTCAAACTCATGAGGTTTTCTTCTTTTATTCATTTCTTGGTGAGACTTCAACAGACCCACTCTTTCATTAAATATGCATTAAGATTGCATCCTTCCTGTAAGCGGGGTACATCCCCAGGATCTAGTAAGGCAAGCAAGCAGAAGGAATAGTTTAGCTCCAGTCTCTTCCACATTACTAGGGAAAAACAATGTGATCAGGTTTGTCACAGCACTGGCCCTTCACACCAATTGCTGCCCTAGGTTCATTCTGTTGCTGGATAAAATTCCCTGAGAAAAAGCAGCTGAGTAAGAAAGGGTTTACTCGGCTTTCAAGTCAGTTACAGCCCATCATTGTGGGGAAGTCAAGATGGGAATCTGAAGCAAGCTAGTCAGTCATATCCATAGTCAGGAGCAGAGAGACCATTCACTGTGGCATGGGACTCTAACAGCAGTCATGTCCCCAAAGGAGAATTATTCTCCCTCCCTCCTCCAGCAGCCATCAACAGCCAATAGCTCTTCCACTGATGGTGGGGCAAAGGGGCCCTCCACACACCCAAGCTGAATTTTGACTGGCTTGATCTTGTAAGGCTGTGTGTAGGAACCATAACAGCTATGAGTTAATGTGTGCATTAACCAAGTCATGCTCAGAAGCTGGCACTTCACAGCTCTCCTCCCCATCCAATGGCTCTTACGATCTTTCTGTACTCTCTTTCATGATGCTCCTTGTTCCCTGGAGATAGGGAAATCTATTATAGATGACCCCAGATGAGCTCTGAGTTACTCATATGTGGCACTTTGACCAGTTATGAGTGTGTCTGCATTAACCATTACCAATTGCAAAAAGAAGTAACCACATACCACCTTCCCTCAAATCTCATTAAAAGCAAGGACCAAGCAATAGTCCTGGCCCCCAGGTCACTGTACTCGGTGGCCATTGGCTCACTTGCAGTGTTTTCTGGCATGTCCCATGGTTTTGCTTTCAATGTCTCCCTGCTGCTTTTGCAATCTATAATGAAAATGTACATTCATCCAACTCCTTGGCTGAGAACATGGACACATCCCACCCTGGACATTGATCACCAGTAATACCAGAATCCTAACAAGACTGATGGACCAGCCACCTCTTCAAACAACTTCGCCGTGAGAGTTCTCTAACTATGCTCTCTTTTGAAGCTGGCTAGCTCTCTATGTGGAAGGTAGAGATACTCAACTATACGCAGCACATTCTCTTAACTTCATTACCCTTCTGATGCCATGCGATAGCTCCACTGTGGAAACGTTCAGTACGAAAAGGAAATTCAGAGGCACAGTTTAAACCAGGTCCAAATCGTTGCAATCCAGACTGTCCTGGGTCCCTATGAGCTCCTGTCTGACCTTGTTTTCTTCTCTCCAGGGAAACGTGCAGTGAGGGGAACCCGGAAGTTCCCAAGTAACTCCAGGACCCAACATGATGCTACTGTCTACAAAGCTAAAGTCTAACACCTGGGACAAGATGATCATCAGAAGTTGCATGCTTCCCATGTAGCCATCCCATGTATAAAATAAAATGTTCCACTTGCAAAGAAATTATTAGTAACTGGCCGGGCATTGGTGGCGCACGCCTTTAATCCCAGCACTCGGGAGGCAGAGCCAGGCGGATCTCTGTGAGTTCGAGGCCAGCCTGGGCTACCAAGTGAGTTCCAGGAAAAGGCGCAAAGCTGCACAGAGAAACCCTGTCTCGAAAAACCAAAAAAAAAAAAAAATTATTAGTAACTGAATCAGTTTTAGACTACAAATTTCTAAACAAGTTAAGAGGGAGTGTTATTTTTTACTGATAATGGGTCAGTACTGAAGGAAGAAAACACAACCTTTTATTTGTATTGAAAGTATATAGAGTGTCAAATTTTTTGAGGGGAAAAACTATGAAAAAAAATAAAAGTGGAAATAAGAAGAAACCTCTATTTTCACTGGACATTTCAACTTCCCTTCAGAAGTGGAATGAAGGAGAGGATGAAAACCAGCAAGGACAGAGCTCCACCTGATTGTTGACTTCCTGTGGCAGCAGCAGGTCATACATTCTTCTCCAGGTCATGATAGACCACAGTCAAGGTCAAAGCACATCTTAAAAACTGAGAAAATCATGGTCTCGATATCTCTTGCTCATATAATCCCTCCTCTCTCTCGTCGATTGGATTCCTGGAGCTCCACCTGGGGTTTGGCTGTGGATCTCTGCATCTGCTTCCATCAGTCCATGAGAGTTCTATCATGACAGTTAGGGTGTTCAGCCATCCAATCATCAGAGCAGGTCAGTTCAGGCACTCTCTTGACCATTGCCAGTAGTCTATAGTGGAAGTATCTTTGTGGATTTCTGGGGACCTCTCTAGCACTCTGCTTCTTCCTATTCCCATGGGGTCTTCATTTATCATGGTATCTCTTTCCTTGTTCTCCCACTCTGTTCCTGATCCAGCTGGGACCTCCCACTCCCCTAAGCTTGCTCCCCCACCCACCCTTACCCTCCATTACCCCTTCTTATGTCCTGTTTGCTCATGTAGATCTCATCCATTTCTCTGTCACTGGGCGATCCCTGTGTCTTTCTTAGGGTCCTCTAATAGATGGGATGACAAACTAGAAGTGTGGGAACCTAGAATAGGAGGAAAGTAGTGGCCTCCACCAAGAAAGGGAGATGGCAACTTTAATCCAGATATTTTGATTCCTCCTGAAGGAGTGTGGAGACAATGTGGCAGTGGTTGGAGTGATTGCTGCAAGTTTTATTGGGTTCCTAGATTAAAAAGAGCTGCCAGGAAAGGAGAGCTTCCTTTCACGGAAGCTCTGAAAATTGGGTCAGGTCTTCCTTGGAATTGTTGGGATAAGAAGGGCAGAAGTTGCTGACTTGCAGGGACAGATTTCTTGTCTGAGGTCATTGTGGTCCACCAGTCACAGGGCTTGGTGTTTACAGAGGACTGAGGAGGAACTTAAGCGGCCTCAGGGGTCTTGAGGTCGGAGCAGGCTGTGTGAGAAAAAAATGACTGTCTGGTACATTAACCATTGTTCTTATTTTCACCCTTTTAGCGAAATTGAATGTTGCTAGCCTCTGGGTCAAGTGCTCAGAAGATTGTATAATCATTATTAATAAAAATAGATTATGCTTGCTTTGGTGTTAAGTCTGGGATAGTTCCTGTGTTTAGTTAAAGATGATGAAGAATATATTGGTGATTTTCTAAGAATAACCTTTGGAATCATGAGAATATTCTATATTGGGTGATTTCCCCTTTTCTTTTGTTTCCCCTTGCTTATGATAATAAAAGACTGAGGTTACCAGGGCAAAAACAAGCTAAAGAAGCTGTAGCAAAAAAGCCACTTAGCAACTGCAGAAGCCTGAAGTGACCTGTCAGCTTGCAAGGGGAAAAAAAATGAGAAAAATAGAAATCAAAGTTTCATCTCTCAAACCCTAGGAGGCAAATCTAGAAACTGGCACCAAGACATAAATACAAATTTTCTAGATACAGAGATGAAATCATATACTTTTATATAAAGTAACAGTGAATAAAGAATTCTTAGGAATTGTAAAATGTTTTTAAATAAAGGGGTTTTAAAACGAAGTTTGTGTGACTCTGTGTGAAGCATAATAATTGCATAGAGAAAATTAACATCATGTAACATAGGCAAAAGGAAAACAATTATGCTTTTATATTAAAATACAGATACTACAAAATGAATTAAATTGAAAATAAACACAAGGAAAACAAATGATAGTGGCAGTCAATGAAATCTCAGCCAGAAAAAGATAGAAAAATATACTCAGGCCAGTTAGGTGAAAAGATCCAAGTTTCTAGCTAATTTAAGAAAAAAATAGAAAAACATGGCTATTAAAAGTAAATAACTTGCCTAACTCTGAACTAACATACATTAAATATAAAAACAAGCTATTCCTGAAAAGACACAATTAGGAAAAAAAGTTACACAAGAGACACTGCATCAATGTGCATATATCAAATCAACTATTGGGACTCAGGATGTAACTCAGTGCCAGGGCACTTGCTGAACATGTGACTGCACAGGTGTGCCCAGAGAGTAACCTAATCTAGATGTTCCCTCACAGGCTTGAGTAGAGTTTAACCTAATCTAGATAGTGCCGCATGCATTCTTCTGGAGGCTTCGTATCATTCGGTTCCTAGGTCCTGTCAACTCGGTAATACAAACTATCGCTGGTAACTTCCAGCCATCATATAAGAAATGAACTTTTCAGCCGGGTGGTGGTGGCGCACGCCTTTAATCCCAGCACTTGGGAGGCAGAGCCAGGCGGATCTCTGTGAGTTCGAGGCCAGCCTGGGCTACCAAGTGAGTTCCAGGAAAGGCGCAAAGCTACACAGAGAAACCCTGTCTCGAAAAACCAAAAAAAAAAAAAAAAAAAAAAAAAAAAGAAATGAACTTTTCATGGGCCAATGAGCAAATAACACATGAACTAGACAAACTCTCTGAGACCAAAGAAGTTACATGAAATTTCTGATATTTGAGGAAGAATTAGCAGGGGAAAAAAAATCAAAACAGAATAGCAAAGAACAGTCAGGAAACTGGAAAACACCTATTGTATGTGTAGTAGAATGCCAGAAAATGGAGGAATGAGCATAATGCTTGAGGCAATTGTAGTGGGTAGCTGTTCCAGCTTTGACCTGGAAGTACTACCCCTAGTGAGGCTTCTGGTAACTGTCACACCTACCTATGACCTGCCCCTGGGGCAGGGCCAAGACGGGAGCCCTCAAGACCCAAGATCTGGATGTGCTGGCCCTCTTGATTCCTGGTGATCCTGGATGCTGAATGGTAGACTGAGCAGAGTTCTCCAGAGAACCCCACTGGACTGTACCTCACCTCTCGTGGATCCTATACCTAACCCCTTTACTGGCTGTAAGTTACCCCCAAATAAACCTCCTTTGTTAATCCCCACAATAGGCAATAGTGGGTAAGAATTTCTTCTAAACTAAGGTAGGTCCAGAGACAACATTGCCATGAAAATCAGAGGGTTGTAGGGTAGGTAAACACCAGAAAATTCTACCTATTAAATGATAAATGATCAAATGATACCCACTGCCTCATACAGAATTCATAAAGATAATGATTAAGAAAATACTTAACAGAAAGTTAGGGTCAGGGTCTCATGACCTGCAAGTGAGCAAGAGAGTCAGCCTCTGGGTCTATGGGGACAGCTCAGTGGCAAAGTGCCTGTTTCTCAAACACGAGCAGTGGAGCTCAGTTCTCAACTCTGATGGACATAGCTGGGCACATGCAGCTCTGTGTACCTGCAACCCCAGCACTGGGCGGACACAACACAACACAACACAACAGGGTCACCTGAAGCCAGACTAGCTAAAAGTGCTGAGTTACAGGTTCAGTGAGAGACTCTGTCTCCAGTCCCAATACCCACAGTCACAGGAAAGTGCACCAACACACACACACACACACACACACACACACACACACACACACACACACACACACACACTCACACACCCAAAAGGAATTATATGTAATTTTATACAAAATACCTAAGAGCTTGGGGGAGGGGAGCTGTGTTAGTTAGGGTTTCTATTGCTGTGAAGAGACACCATGACCACAGCAACTCTTATAAAGGAAAACATTTAATTGGGGCTGGCTTACAGTTTCAGAGGTTTAGTCTATTATCATCATGGCAAGAGGCATGGAGGAGTGCACGCAGACAACGTGCTAGAGAAGGAACTGAGAGTTCTACATCTTATAGTGCCACTCCCTATGTACCAAGCACTTAAACACATGAGTCTATGTGGGCCATACCTATTCCAAATACCACAGGAGTGAATATGATCAAAACTTTTTGAACAAAACTACCAAAGAACTAATAAGGTTTTTAATCTTAAAAACATAACATAAAAATCTAATCCAATAAATGAGTGAATACAATTTAAAACATTACTGCTGATTCATCTCACCAAAAGCAACCCCTCCAAATATGAGCAAGAACATATTGTTTCTTCATGTCCATGTAGGCAGCAATGTAAGCAAATGTAAATATAAATGAGCATGTGAGTGTTTGTGGATAAGATAAATGACATGAGAATGGAAGGAGGGGAATTAAGGATATTTTAAAATAGAGAGAATTATAATGCATGAATTTGAGCAGGGGACATATATGTGTTTCTGAATTTCACAGAGAAATTCATTCAACTGTAGGCCTAATACATGAGGAGAATTAAAATAAAAATCACAGATAATATTTCACTATTACATGTACTGCATATAAAGTAGTGCAATGTAATGAATTAGTCTGAAATGTGTATTTTAAATATGAGAATTCAAAAACATCTTTTAAACAAGCCCATGTATGTAGAATGTAGACTATATATCCTATCATGGGCAAAAACGGATTCCAATAAATCTTCACTAGTAAGGGAGGCACAAAATATGGGGCCGAGAGAAATGGGAACAAGAAACATGAGAGGAAGAGAAACATGTAAGAGGTTGGATAGGGATCAGTTCAACTAGGAAGTTACCTTAAATCCAATGCTTTACATTTTTATTTTTTTAATGCTTTGAGAATTTCATACAAACCTATAATGTGTTTTGATAAAATCTACTCTCTAATCCACTGCTCCCTAACCCCTCCCATATCTGCCCACACTATCACTTCCTTCCCAACTTCACACATTCTCACTTTACAAAAACACAGAGTACAGTTAGTGCTGCCTGTATGTGTGCGGGTGTGTGGAACCACCTACTGGCATGTGTGTAGCCTCTCACTGACTACATCCCTGAAGAAAACTTGCTCTTCTTCCCTCATGGGTCGTCAACAGCTAGTAGCTTCGCAGCTAGAGGAGGGACTTCAGGAGGCCCTCCCCATGCACAATGGGATTTTGACTGGCTTGATCTTGAGCAGGTCTTGTATGCAGCGAGTTCGTGTGTGTGTGATAGCTCTGTCATGTCCAGTAAATACCATTTTACTGCAGACTCCTGTTACTTCCGGCTCCTACAATCTTTCTAGCCCCTATTCCATGATGGTACCTGAGCTTAAAGAAGAAGATATGATATAGATGTCCCTTTTAGGCCTGAGTAGTCCATGGTCTCTTATTCTTTGCATACTGCACAGTTGTGCATTTCTAAAACAATCACCATCTATTGCAAAAAGAAGCTTCTTTGATGAAGGCTGAAAGATGCACTGGTCAAGGGTGAGACTTCAAATTCAATGTTTTAAAATAATCAATTAAAGAGGATGAGTAGGAAAAGATAGAAAAATTAATTTTGATGACATTCTGAAAATTACAGTTTAAATATGATCACATATATGCATTTGAAATAAAATGACTTTGCATATAGATAGGAAGAATTAAAGTTGTAAAAATGGCTATCTTATCAAGCAAGTTACAGATTCAACACAATCCAAATCAAATCCAACACCATTTCTCACAGACATAGAAAAAATGATCCAACAATTTATAGGGAGGCACCAAAAAAAAAATCAAAGATGGCCAAAGCAATCCTAAACAAAAAGAGTAATGCAGGGACATCATCATACCTGATTTCAGACTATACTACCAAGCCATCATAATAAAAACAGCATGATATTGGCACAAAACAGACATAGATCAATGGATTATGAATAAGAACCCAGATATGAGGTCATGCAACTACAGTTATCGGATTTTGACAAAGATGCTGAAAATACACAATTGAGAAAGCATGGTGTTTTCAACAAACGGTCCAGGGAAAACTGGATTTCAGCATGCAGAACAGTGAAATGAGTGAGACCCTTGCCTTTCACCCTGCACAAAACTCAACGCCATTTGGATCAAGGATCTCACAGAAGACCTGCTACCCTGAAGCTGCCAGAGGAAAAAGCAGAGTGCTCTTCCACTTACAGGAACAGGTAAGGACTTTCTGATTAGGAGAAAGCACAGAGAGTAAGGCCAACAATGAATAAACAGCAGAGCAGCAAAAGAAACGAGGGGGACCGGCAGTCCTCAGAACGGGAGACAATCTTTGCCAGCTGTTCATTTGACAGAGGACTGCTGTCTAGAATATACAGTCAATTCCCTTCAGTCAGAACGGCCATCACCAGGAATACAAGTGTCAACAAATCCTGGCATGGGTGTGAGAAGAGTTACACTGAGTACAAACTAGTTCAGCCACCTTAGAAATCAGTCTGGAGGGTTCTCAAAAAACTAGATAGAGAACTGCCACATGATACACTCTTGGGAATATATCCAAAGGACTCTATAGCCTACTTCAGAGACACTTGCACAGTTCATTGCCATTGTTAGCAATAGTGAGGAAGTGGGATCAACCTAGATGGCCGTCAATAGATGTGTGAATAAGAAAAATGTTGCCGGGCGACGGTGGCACACGCCATTAACACCAGCACTCAGGAGGCAGGGCCAGGAGGATCTCTGTGAGTTCAAGGCCAGCCTGGTCTATAAAGTGAGATCCAGGAAAGTCATCAAAATTACACAGAGAAACCCTGTCTCGAAAAAACAAAAAACAAAAACAAAAAACAAACAAACAAAAAACAAAAAAAGAAAGAAAAATGTCACACCTACATACAATGGACTATTACACAATTGTAAAGGAAAAATGAAATCATGAAAATTACAGGTAAATGTCAGAACTGGAAAAACATTGCCCTGAGCGAGGCAACTCATGCCTAGAAAGAAACATGTGTCCTCTCTCACGTGTAGAGTCTACTTTCAAATCTTTTGTGTTTATAAGTTTGAGTACAAGTCAGAGCCAGAAAGCTGCAAAGATATGACAAGGGAGAAAGGGGAACAGATTATAAGGCAAATGAAAGCAGAAAGGTGGGACACTGGGTGTGAAAAGGTTCATGAGGAGGATCAGGGAGGACGGAGGAAATCAAGGGATGGAGAGGAGGACTAACCCAAAGGAAGGTGTATGAAAAGCCACGTGGAAGCCTACTTCTCACAACCCAATTGAAAATATATTGGAGAGATGATATGGAGGGGGGGCAACAATGGTTAACAGACTAAGCAGGGTTGAGGGTAGGGAGAAGCGGCAGGAGGAGTAGTGGGTGGGTTCACCAGAACTAAGGTTATTTGTAAAGGCCTCATGGGTACCAACTAGTTAGTAAGTTAATTTCATAATATCCTTTAAAACAGTTTGTGAAGAAAACAATGCTTCTAGAATAAATGGCTTATTAAAACTGCAGTACAGAGCATGGGATACCACCCTGTGAGTTACTGGTCAGAGAGGCCAGGTCTCCAAAGCAACACAGGCCATGGTTACTTTTCTCAGTTAACTACCACAACTCCAGGGTAAGACCCTATTGCTGAAGACACCACGGACTTTGGCTACAGGACATACAGAAATCGGCCTCAGATCCACCAGGACTCCTTCTTGCTGGCTAGATTTCATAGTGCCAAAAGGTGCCACGCAGACTGCTAGGGAAGAAAAGGCAGCAATTGACTCATACAGTGCTGGACCTCACTTGCCAAAATACTGACCTGCAGGCAAATCCTCTCATTGACGCAATAGTGCCAATAACTACTATGGGACAACTAACTTCTTTCTGATTTGAAGACCGATTGACAGGAGGGACATTTCATACCTGGTACTGCAATCCTGATTAGAAGCCCATGGCTACCAAGGCCCTAGGCCCTGGGGTAGAAACTGCTAATGTTCTTTTGCCAAGAGGTGGTGCTGTGAAATATCTCTGTAAATATTATTTTTATGCCTATAAACTTGGTCTGTTCTCACCTCTGGTCAGAGAACTTCTCTTCCCTCTGGGTAGCAGTCAATGCAGAGTTGCATAACAAGTAAAAACTTAACCTAAACCCTAAATTGGACAGCTCTATCAACACTGCCTCCACCCACCACAACTCAGGGAGCATCCAGCAAGACAATGGAGAAAGAATGCAAGAGTTGGACAGTGGAGGAGAGCTGTGGGATACTGTTTTCCCGATTATCTGCATAAGATCTGTACAAGGATAAACCAGCTAAATGGGAGGAGGAGGGACTTCTCAGGTCCCACCCTTTCCTGAGGAGCTATTGGCAGGTAATAACTGCTGGAGAGCAAATCATTCTTTTTTGAGGGTATGGCCACTGGGGGATTTCCCATGCTCCACAGATGACACCATACCCATGCACATATTGGCAGCACCAATTGGACTTAGTGGGTTATTAAAAAAACAAAACAAAAAAGAACATCTGAAGTTGAGAGGGGGATGTGTTGGAGGGGACATTGGGAAAGTTGGAGGGGAGAATATTGGGTAGATATGATCTTATTTTATTGTATGCGTGCATGACATTCTTAAAAATAATGAAAAATTATCAATTGAAAAAGGAGAAAAAGAGAAATCAAAGAAGCAAGTAGAAAGACATTCTTCAGAGAAATAGAAAAAAATTTCTAAATTTCATATGAAGGACAAAAGACTCCAGATAGCCACAGCAATCTTGGAGGAAAAAACAATGTTGGAGGGATTACCACACCAGATTTCCAGTTATATTCTAACGGGCCTTGAGACCTTAACACAACTGAAGCCATGTTGGAGGCACCATTCTTATCTCAGAACCCAACATATAGGCCCCAACATCTGCCAAAATGGAAACAAAGACTTAATCCATCAAATTCCTAGCCCATATTTCCAGGATCTGGGAAAGTCTCTAAATATACTAGCCTTGCCTTTCCACTTCTGTAGTTTTGCTTCTTGCCAACTGTACTTGCTCTCCTAAGTATATCAACCAGGATGTGGTTTTTTTGTGCATAAAAGGCAAAGAATGGTGAAGCCTGGGGCTGCAGGATTTGGGTGACTTCCTCATGCAGCCACGAGCTGGCAATACAGACTTTCTATTTGGTTTTAAGAGCGTAAGTGTTCTCTAGTGGAATTACCACACAATATTACAAAGCCATAGCAATAAAACTGGTATTGGCACAAAATAAACATGTAAAGAACCATGTAACAGAACAAAAGTCCCAGTCTTAAGCATGTCTAATTACAGCCATCAACATGACAAAAACACACACTGGGGGAAATACAGCATCTCCAGCAAATGGTGCTGGGAAAACTGGATGTCTACATGTAGAAGAATGAAATTAGACCCACATAGATCACCCTGCATAAAAATCAACTCCAAACAGATCGAAGACCTCAACATGGAACCTGTAACCACGAAGAAAGCATAGGTAGTGCCCTACGTGGTATAGGTATAGAAAAGGACTTGCTGAAGAGTGCTCCATTTGTTTAGAAATTAGTTCCAACAATTGACAGATGAGATGTCATAAAGCTAAAAAGCTTCTCTATAGCAAAGGAAACAATGTAAATGCAAATAAATATGAAATCTTCAGGTAATGGATGGAACTGGAAAAGATTGTACTGAGTGAGGTAACCTAGACTTAGAGAGACAAACAATGCATGTACTCCCTTATTTGTGGATCCTAGGTCCAAATCTTTAGGTTTAAGTCTACAGCCTGGGAAAATCACAAAAGAGAAGAAAGTAGAAATTGACTACTTTTAGGGAGAGGGAAGAGGGAGATCTAGACATGGAGATAGCAAGACACAGGTATAATGAAGGGAGAAAGGGAAAAAATGCACGTGAGTGCTTCACTGAGAGTAAAAGGAGAGAGAGAGGGAGAGAGAGGGAGAGAGAGGGAGGAGGGATAAATAATGTTAAGTATGTTTGGGAAAGCTTTAGGGAAACTTACCATTTTATAAGCTTACTTAAACACACATACACTATATCACCATGTAAATAGCTTGTGTGTGTGTCTCATAAACATAAACACACACACACACACATTATATCACCATATCACTATAAATAGCTTGTGTGTCACATAAACACACATATACACATACATACACCTACATATACATACACACAGTTTTAATGCAGTTGCTATACAAGACAGGATAATATCCTCCCACCTCCAACTAGTCATAGAACTAATGAAAATCCCCATTGCTAGATTGGGACAGATCCCTTTGAGTTGTTGGTCAGGAGGGTCCAAGGGCCCCTCCAAACAACACAGGCAATTACGATTGCTCTCTGTTGTGTCTCTGTTGTCTGCCAGGACATGAAGCTAGGACTCTACTGGAAAGACAGCACACATTTCTGTCACAGGGGGTGGAGAAGTCAAGCTGGAACTGACCTCCCTGACGGCTAGCTCTCACAGCTTGGGCAGTGTTATGCACGCTGCGACGAAGGGGAGAAAAACCACTAACAACCCTCTGCAGCTCAAAAGCCTGTGAAGCGTAGAAATGACGGGACAAGTAAGATTTCCCCCAGTAGGGCTGCAGTGGCTCTTGTAATCTTGGGGGCAACCAACAGCTGTCTTACTGGACCTAAAGCCCACTTCATGGGAGGAACTCACACCCAGTGTTGTAAACCTAGGTAAGAACCCATGGCTATAGAGATCAGAATTCCTAGAGGCAACCCAGTACTATCATATTACTGAAGTATTGTAGTTTTCAACTGTCTTCCAAATGTCCATCCTCATACCCACAGGCGAGTGCAGCTCTCACATCTCATCAAAGTAGTTACTTTCCTGCAGCAGATGAAGACCACTAGGGTGATCCATGATGAGTCAGACTGCAGAGAAAAAGTCACTGTAGGGTTCCAAGCTCCAAATGAGACATCTGTAATCCAATCCTAGGCCTAAGGTTCAGGAAACAAGAAGGGGCAGAAAGATTTTACAAGCCTGAGGACCAGGATGACTACTGAATAACAGGTTCTTCTGGACAAGACAGGATGGTTGCTCCCATCAACTAATAAGAATATGCTTGCTGAATAAGACAACACCAACTGATTTGCCAACATGGATGGAGGAAAATTTCAAAAGGCCTAAGCCCTAGATGAAGATTTACAGGCACTCAATGATTACTGAGAGAAAACCAGCTTTTCCTTCCTTCCTTCCTTCCTTCCTTCCTTCCTTCCTTCCTTCCTTCCTTCCTTCCTTCCTTCCTTTCCTTCCTTCCTTTCTTCCTTCTGGCTGCATTCCTGCTGAGCTGCACCTGGCCTGCCCCCAGAGAGCAGCACCTAGCCCTAATTCGTCTTTTGTTTAGCAGACACCTTTGGTTTCCCTTGTTGCCCTCTATATGAATCTCAGAGTCTCCCAAGGATACAAAGGCCTATGCAAAAATTGGTTCAGGAAACCCGGGAAAACATGGTACCTGAGAAATCGAGGAATTTGCACTTGGCATTGTATTGTTGGGAGCTCCTTTCAGGTTGTTTTGAGCATATGGAAATTAACTGGCTAAATTGTAATGGAGAAAAATAAAAATGCCCAAGGCGAAGGGATCATGCTTCAGTCCTTCAAGGCTGGACCCCCCTGCAGCGATGAAAGGCTAGATTCATTCTTAAGATGCCTCTGAGTCTTCATTCCATGGATCTGTGTTAACCCACACATTCGTGTGGTAACACACAGCAACATTTCCTTCCTTCCTCCTTCCTTCGTTCCTTCCTTTCTTTTTCTGGGAAGAAACTCCAATCCTAAGGGGTCAGCTCTAAATATAGATGAATAAGGGCAACACTAATTAGACTCAGTATGTTTTATGTGTGCATGTATATTTATATAAAAATAACTCTATAAGAAATAGTGAATTTGAGATGGGTGGTTGGGGGACCAGTGAGGAGCTAGTCAGGGAGAAAGGGGGTAGAAAGAATAAAAATAGGTTGTACTCAAGTATGAAATGCTGTGGGATATTGCTTTTGCACACTGGTTTAATAAAATGCTGATTGGCCCATAGCTAGGCAGGAAGTATAGGTGGGGCAAGCAGATGGGGAGATTGATGGGAAGAGGAGGGCTGAGTTAGGAGTCACCAGCCAGATGTGAGGAAGCAAGGTGACAAGGCAGAACTGAGAAAAGGTACCAAGCCACATGGCTAAACATAGATAAGAAATATGAGTTAAATTAAGTGTAAGAGCTTGTCAGTAATAAGCCTGAGCTAATGACCAAGCAGTTAAAATTAATATAAGCTTCTGAGTGATTATTTTATAAGCAGCTGAGGAACAGTGCGGCTGAGCGGGACAAAGAAAAAATTCCAGCTACAATGAAATCCTCAAATTAAAAAAGAAAAACATAGGAACTAAAGATTAATTGTAGCAGGAATCTTAGTCTTATTAATAAAATCAAACCTGAGGCCAGTTATTAGGGTGAACACTGGAAGGTCAGAGAGACAGAACAAGCCACAGCTAACCTCACCTGGCCAACTTCTCAGCTGGTCTTGTTTCCTCAGAGTGGAAGCTTCTGTGTCTTCATCCCCATGGCTCTCAGCTAAACTGCTGCTCGAAAGCCTGAAGCTTAACCAGCTAAAAGCTTCTAGTTTCTGGTCTTCATGCCTTATATCTCTTTCTGTTTTTGCCATCACTCCCTGGGATTAAAGGCTCACTTCTTGGGATTAAAGGTGTGTCACCATGCCTGGCTGTTTCCAATGTGGCCTTGAACTCACAGAGATCCAGAGGGATTTCTACCTCTGGAATGCTAGGATTAAAGGTGTGAGTGACACCATTTTCTAGCCTTTGTATCTAGTGGCTGTTCTGTCTCCGACCCCAGCTAAGTTTATTAGGGTGCACAATATTTTGGGGAACACAACACCACCACAATTAATGAATATAAATTAAGTAAGTAAGATAAAATGATGAAGAGGCCTGCCTACTATAGCTCCATCATGGTATACAGTGTTATCATAATGGACAAGGTTATTTCTCTGAAATCCTCTTTCATTTCCACATTTCCACAAAGTGATGAAAAAGGTAGAAAGCCCTAGAAAATGCATAGTCAAAGTGAGGTACTGGCTTGTTCCAGGTCCAGGTCTTTCAAAGTCCAGGAAAGCTCCCCAAGGCCTCAAACACATGGACATATACCGTGCTTGGGCCCAGTCTTGGCCAACAGACTGCCAATATCCATGTGATCCCAGGAGCAGAGCCATTGTCAGCATCCCATTCTTGCTCAGTATACACACACCCTTACACCCAGCCCCTGACTTGACTAGCCTGGTGCTCTGTACCAGAGGAAGAGTGCGTACGCATCATAATGTGAACTACGTCATGGGTGAGGCAGTCACCTAGGAGATAACTGCCACATTTGCCACAAGCTCAGCTGCTCACAGATTTCAGCTGTGCCTTCTGAAAAGATGACCAGAAAGCTTCCTAGACCTCTGGGTTCTCTACGAAATCCACCTTCTCCACCTCCTCCTTCCCCTCTTCATCCAGTCTCCTTTCATTTCCTGCCTGTGCCAGCAACCACTCCTAAACCTGCTGCAGAGACCAATTCCCTTTTTGTTTACCAACCTACCCATTTCCCTTCTATAAGGCACGCTTCCTTCTTCCCCACCTTAAAGGTCCACATGCCCTCCTCTTCCTCTATTGACAGACTTCCCACTAAGTGCCCTGATCTTGTTTTTTTCCCTTCCCCCAACTCCTCCAACTTTCCCCTAACCCCTCCCAACAGTCCTACCAAAGCAATGCATTTTATCTCACGACCACAAAAAAGGCAGCTACTGACTGCTAGATTGGGTAGGTCCGAGTCTGATTATGGGAAGACTTAGTTGGAAAGGGTATGGACCATGGTTTTCAGTGCTTCAGGCTCCAAGCAGTCTGACCTGCTGAATCCAGGGCAGGTGAAGACGACGAAGCCAGTACTCAGCCTGGAGTCTCCCAACACTGACTTCTCTGCTGGGCTCTTCTCTTCATCAGGCCATCATTGAGAAATACCCCAGCCAGTCCGAGAGAAACCAGTGTCCTTAAAGGCTACTTCGCAGAGTCACCAAGAAAGCTTGCTCTTTCACAGGACAGCTTGAAAAAGTTTTATGTGGTGACTGAATCTCCTTCACTGTGTTTGTTCTTCAGGACCAAGGATGAAATGTCCCAGGACACACAGACTATAAGTGAAGAAAGTGGTTGGGAACTGGAGCCTCAAGTAAGTGTGGTTTCCTCACCTGCGAAGCTCTGAGAGGCACAGCAGCAATGCAGTGTGGGTAGGAAGCTGAGGGCTATACCACAGTCTCCGGGTAGGATTTGGGATCCTCACTATCGTATGTGACTGTGGGTAACATCAAACAGCTTCATGACTCACTTTCCTTGTAAGTAGATGGAGGTATTACGAGCTTGAGGCAGTGAATGAGGTAGTACTTGCAGTGTGCCCATGACTGTAAAGGAGCCACTCAGTGCTTTTTGGGTAATCTTCAAAGGCAGTGAAGCAGGACAGGCAGGCATGAGAATGGACCCTGCTGATGCCTGTGCTCTGCACATCTCATATTTAAATACGGCTGAGAACATGTTGTTTTGCACAGTTCCTGTGAGTTAAATATATAAAAAAAATTTAAGGACTATTTTGCTCTATCAATGTATCCTGTATCACCTACGACAAAATATGGTCATGTCAACATGAAATTCAATGGCTTTGTCTGTATGTAAAGCATATGCCTGAGTTTCCAGTTAGTTACTTGATTTCTGTCTATCTCTCTGCCCTGCTTCCCTTCCAGTTCTCCTCTTTCCATGACCAAGATGATGTCATTGGCAAAAATCTGCACAAGCTGTCTCCAACTATATTTCAACTGAGACCAACTGAGGAATTTCATGCAAGAATTTCAAGGCAAGAGCTGGAGTTTCCAAAAAGAAGCGTCACTGATAAGGAAGGGCTTATAAAATAGTTTATCTAGATACTCAGTTGATGTCAAAGTGATCGACAAGCTGTCACTGATGATAAGAACACACTGGAGGGACAACTGCCAATAAACTACAAAGAAGACAGAACTATTTGTCCAACTGGAATGAGTTACTGTCTTAAACTGACCAAGTTTATGATGAGACAGGAAAACAGGCCCAGTCTACACGTTATCTATACAGTCCAGGATTGCTCTGTCTATGACAGCTCCATTCTCAGTGAGCAGATAGTTCACTTTGTTGAAAGGACAGAACATTGCATTTCTATTCACCAGGTATTCACCAGTGATGAGGATAATGACGACAGCCTCTGGAGAAGTGCACTCAACCATGTTGGGGTACTGACTCTTTCCCATTTCCCCAGTTCCTGGTTTGGAGTCCTCACTAAGAACACAATTGTTGCTTGCTCTGCAGCTGGGGTCCTACTGTCTCTGATCCCGGGGGGAGGGGGTGAATAGATGCAGAACCAAACAACACAGGCTCTGGGAGGTTGTAAGCAATCTTGCTTATTAAACAAAGGGCTGAGGTATTTATGTGTGTACGTTTTGGTGGGCTCTGCTTTCAGCTGCTGTGGTGTTTCCTGGTTGGCTCTGGGTCATATGTCAACAGTGGTCATCTTGAAGGTCCAGTTTCAGGGTCCTCTGGGTCAGGATACTGCTGTGGGATGTTCTATATGCTGTGAATGTGTTGCTCTTATTGGTTGATAACTAAAATGCTGATTGGCCAGTAGCCAGGCAGGAAGTATAGGTGGGATAAGCAGAGAGGAGATTTCTGGGTAGAGTAAGGCTGAGTAAGTAGACGCCATCTTGCCATCCAGGGAGCAGCATGTGGTGGCACACAGGTAAAGCCACAGAACACGTGGCGACATAAAGATTAACAGATATGTATGGTGGTATTTTATTTGTACTGAAATGTGGTTTTAATTGTATGTTAATAAATAAAGTTGCCCGGGGGTCAGAGCTATTAGAGCCATAGCAAGAGCGTGGAGGTGGTGGCACACGCCTTTAATCCCAGCACTTGGTAGACAGAGCTAGGTAGATCTCTGTGTGTTCAAGGATACAGCCAGCATTGGAGACACACGCCTTTAATCTCAATACCATAGAAGACCTGGAGGGCTGTACATACAGGCAGTGACGAGGCAGCCATGCCATGTGTTTGGGTTTACAACCAATGAGAAGGCAGAACAGAAAGACTATATAAAGACAAACACACAGGAAGTAGGTCTCTTTCGGAGAGGTCTCTTGGCTTAAGAGGCTGGTTGCAGGGTAAGGCTCTTAGCTCTGATCTCTTGGCTTTCTTCTTTGCATTGGTTCTGTGTTTCTTATTTAATAAGACGGTTGGTTACATCTACAGATATGGGCTGAGTTTAAATGTAAGAGCTAGTCAGTGGTAGGCCTGAGCTAATGGCCGAGCAGTTTTAATTAATATAAGCTTCTGAGTGATTATTTTGTAAGCAGCTGCAGGGTCTGTGGGGCTGGGCAGGACCAGAGAAAACTCAGCTACAGGATACTACTGCGCATGTTAGATCTCTTTGTTAGCGTAAGTCATGGCCCAGTACTTTAGGTCTTATCCGCTGCACACAATCATACTCTCTGCCTTCATCCCCACCAAGTGGCAGCCACACAGAGTTAAATGATTTATCTAGATACTCAGTTGACACCAAAGTGGCAGACATGCTGTTATCGACAAAATGGAAACACACTAGAGAGACAACCACTTCTCTTCCTACTGGCTACCAATCCAGATGTAGAACTCTCAGCTACCTCTCCAGCACCACATCTGCCTGCATGCTGCCATGCTCCCTGCCATAGGATAATGGATTAAACCTCTGAAACTGTAAGCAAACCCCAATTAGATGTTTTTTAAAAAATTCATAAGTTGCTATTGTTTTTTTAAAAATTCATAAGAGTTGCTATGATTTTTTAAAAATTCATAAGTAAATATTATTTTTTAAAAATTCATGAGTTGCTATTGTCATGGTGTCTCTTCACAGCAATATAGCACTGACTAAGACAAATACATAGTTCAAGAATATTTATGTCAGTTCAGACTGACATAAAATATAACGTGAAATAAATGTTATCTTTTTGTTGATTGCACTAAAAACTTTTCTGCAAATGACGGTAGTAAAAAGATATTGTTTACAGATTTTCATGTTAAAAACTAGAAATAAAAAAGTGTTCATATATGTACAGGAGACTGTATGACATGTGTGACTGGAGACTTAGTGTTTTATAAGACTGAGAATAAAGGCAGATAGCTTTGAGTATGGGAGGAAGAACGTTTGTGTGAGAATGTCACAGAGAAACCCATTCAGCTGAGGGATCAATAACTAGAAAACTAGAATAAAAAGTTCACAGCTATTCCACTTTTCATTGTGATGTGGAAGTCAACATGAATTGATTTGTTTTATACATATATTTTCAGGTCTACTGAAAACCTCAAAACATATTTTTTAAAAGTAAGTATAATCTGCATGTTAAACTACAAAAAGATGAACTGATATAAAAAAATGGTCAAAAATCCTGAAAAGGCAAGAAAAATGGGGTTGACAAAAATGGGAATGAAGAACACAGGAATCAAATGGAAAAGTTTAAACACTGATAGTGTTCTAATCATTAGCAGTGTGGTGGTTTGAAAGAAAATGGCCCCAAAGGGAGTAGCACTATTAGGAGGTATGGTTTTGTTGAAGTAGGTGTGACCTTGTTGGAGGAAGTGTGTCACTGTGGAGGTGGGCTTTGAGGTCTCATATATGCTCAAAGCATGCCCAATGAGTCAGACCACTTTCTTGTTGCCTTTGGATCAAAATGTAAGGACTCTCGGCTCCAGTACCATGTCTGCCTGCATGCTGCCATGCTGCACCATGATGATAATGAACTAAACCTTTGAAATGTTAGCCAGCCCCAATTAACTGTTTTCCTTTATAAGAGTTGCTATGGTCATAGTGTCTCTTCACAGCAATTGGAACCCTAGTTAAGATAAGCAGTTATTACTGTAATTAAAATTTTAAATCACCAGTTTTGGAGAATGATAGTCAAGATATAACAAAAATTGATTTTGACAGTGGAAGCTTCTTAATACAGGGGATGGTGGTTAATGCAGAGACTCATGACTGCTCAGAGTACTGATAAGAAGCAAATGTGAGTGCTCAGCCTTAGATGGGACATTTACATCTACCCCAAAGCCCAGAGAGAATCATGTAAGAAGGGAAATAGAAAGACTTCAAGAGCCATTGAGATGGAGAGGAATGCTATGAAAGGCTAGCCTTTGGTCCCGACAAGGTTACACATGAACTCATAACAGCTGTGGTTACCTGCACAAGACCCATACAAGATCAAGTCAATTAAAAATTCAAGCATGGAGGGAGGAGTTATGGTTGATGCCCCGCCCCTTACTCAGTCTATATTGGCAGTTAAAGTCTGCTCAGGGAAGGAGATTCACTATCTTTGGTGGGGTGGCCACTAACAAGCTGCTGAAATGTCTGATTCCATACCCATGCACATATAGGCAGCACTAACTGGGTTCAATGGGCTACAAGAAAAGAGGGCGTGAAGTTGAGAGACAGATGCATTGTGGGTGTCTGGGGGAAAATTGAAGAGCAGAGTAGTGGTGGATATAATTAAGATACATTGTATACATGCATGAACTTTTCAAATAAAAATGTTCGACTCAGCCGGGCAGTGGTGGCGCACGCCTTTAATCCCAGCACTTGGGAGGCAGAGCCAGGCGGATCTCAGTGAGTTCGAGGCCAGCCTGGTCTCCAAAGCGAGTTCCAGGAAAGGCGCAAAGCTACACAGAGAAACCCTGTCTCGAAAAACCCAAAAAAAAAAAAAAAAAAAATGTTCGACTCTATGTCATCATTTAAATATCATATACACATGTAAAATTAAAAAGATGGATGAACCTGCCTATCATCGTCGATGGTTCCCTCCCTGATATACAGTGCTGCTGCAATAGACAAGGCCATCTGTTCTCTGATCAATCGTTCATTTACCCAGTGACACAATGAGGCAGGAAGATTTGAGAAATGCATTTAACCATAGTATGGCGCTATCTTCCAACACTCTTCCCAATTCTTGCCCCAGGAATGCTCTCCCAGTCTCCAAACACATGGGCCTATCTAATGTATGGGACCAGGTCTGACCAAGAGATAGTAACCTCCATGTTACCCAAGATACAGGCTAATATTAGAATCCAGTCTCCATGTTACCCAAGACACAGGCTAATGTTAGAATCCAGTGCTGTTTGCCAGGATCATTTCATTTCCCTGGGCATCAAGGATGATTCATCAGGACAAAAGGAGGGCACATTCCCCTCACAATGGGCATTCAGTTTTCTGCCCTACCTACTTCCCTCCCCTGAAACATGCTTCTGCTCAGCTTCCTTAATGACTGCTGTGACCAGCTCTTCCTTCTTCCAACCTTTCCTCTAAGCAACAGATGAGCTCTTTCCTGTTTTTTTCCTCTTCCCTGGTGGCATACTGCTAAGAGTCCTTCCTAATAGTCCCCTACTCTCTAATCCCTACCATTAACCAGCTACAGTATGCCATACTTGCTGAGCCAAAACACTCAACCTGAATAGCCGGATTCCTTGCTAATACTGCATTTCATGAATTTTCATGGACTGTGCCTTGCTAATAGATTGACCACGGTCAACACAGGATCACAGGCTAATAAAACCTGCAGATAGCTTGGCAAAAGACCCCACTTATTTCTCTGTGGATGCTAAATCTGCATGTAGCCATAATGAAAATCAAGGCAGACGTAATGGAAAATAAGACAGTCCTGGTAACTAGACCATGGTGTCCCTCTACTATAGGACCAATAGTCCTTGATATCTAAACTCCATCTCCAACCATGGAAACCAATCAGACCTCCATCTAGTCCCTAGTAACCAAGAGCTCACTCAGCCACTCAGACCAGCATCTTCCAGCACTCAGAATCCATTAAACAACCTCTTTCCTCACCCAGTCCCTTGTAACCTGGATCTCCTCATATCCAGTCCCTCGTCATCTGAGTCAGTTTCTATTAACATTTCTACCAAACACTCCCTGGTAAACAAAATCTTCCCTGACCCAAAAACCTGGCTACCAGCCTTCTCTCACGCAAGGCCTCTCTTCGAACCCCTGGTAATCAACATTTTTCCATCAACGGTCCCTGGGAACCAACATCTCCTGCCACCATCCTGTCCCTGGCAAACAACCTCAGTTTGTCTGGTCCCTGCTAACCAACATCTCCCTTTATGCCATCACTAGCAGACTGGTTAGTTTTGGTCAACTTGACACAAGTTTGACGACACATCTGAAAAGAGAGAACCTCCACTGGACAGCCTCCACCAGACTGTCCTGAGTGCATGTCTGAGACCCTCGCTCTTCTCTCTCTCTCTCTCTCTCTCTCTCTCTCTCTCTCTCTCTCTCTCTCTCTCTCTCTCTCTCTCTCTCTCCTCTCCTCTCCTCTCCTCTCCTCTTTTTCTCCCTTTCTTCTTCCTCTTCCTTTCTTCTTTTTCTTGCTCCTCCTCCTCTTGTTCCTCCTCTTTTTTGAGACAGGGTTTCTCTGTGTAGTCCTGGCTGTCCTGGATCTTGCTCTGTAGACTCAGAGATCCGCCCGGCATTAAAGGTGTGAGCCGCCATTGCCTGGCTAGGAGGCATTTTCTTGATTGCTAATTGATGTAGGAGGGCCCACCTCACACTGTGTGTGTCACATCCTTAGACAGGTGGGCCTGGGCTGCATAAAAAACCAGCTGAGCAAGCCAGAGGTGGTGAGCCAATAAGTAGTGTTCCTCTGTGGTCTCTGCTTTAGTTCCTGTCTCTAGGTTTGTGCCTTGGTTTCCCTTGATGATGGACTATAATTTATAAGCTAAAGTGAACCTTTTGGGCAGTGTTTTATCACAGCAGCAGAAAAGCAAATTAGAGCATCTGGTAACCAACATTTCCCACCACCTTGTCCTTAATAACTGATATGTTTCCTGGTCCAAATAATGAATTTCCCACTGACACAGTAAGCCAAATTAAGCCAAATTACAAATTCAACAACAAGTTCAATAAGAGCATGTCAACTCCTGGGCAGATTCACTGGTCTTGGAGAAAGAAACCAGAGAAGTTGCAGCCCTCAGCAAGAGCAGGAACATTTTATAGGTTGTAGGCAAGGGGTGATGATGAGCCCACTATAAGTTTGGTTTGTGTGTAAGTATGGTCAAAAGCTGAGCACTTAGGTGGGGACTTGGGAGGCTGGCAACTTCAGGGGAGGGACTATGCAGGGGCAAGCCAAATGTTCCAATGAAACAGTAACCAGTATCTCATCTACCACATCCCTGGTAACATCTGTACACACTAAGTCCCCAGTAACCACTATGTGCCTCCAGGCTGTCACTTGTAGCCAACATCTCCCAACAGACAGCCCCTGCCTATTTATATGTTCACCAACCCAATCCAGGGTAACCATCTCTTCACACCCTGGTAACCAACATGCCTATTGCTACCAAGTCCTTGGAAACCAATCTCCCCACATTCAGGCCCTGATAACCAAGACCACCCACCCAGTTCCTGATGACCCTCACATGTCTCCGTACTCTTCCAGGTAACCAATTTCTTTCTCCTCTCCATCCCTATTTAACAACCTCTTTTCTCACCAGCCCCTTACAATCTGGTTCTCACCGATCAACTGACACCCTTCTAACTAACTCTCAGTCACAAAGATCTCCCAATCAACTTGTCAGTGTAGGGTCAAAGGGGCCAAGGAAAAACACTTTACCCCTGACTTGACCCCAAGACCAGGGACAAGGACTTGAAATCCCACCAATCCCTGAGCTTTCCCCAGAGTCAGACCACAGAATCCCACCAATTACTGAGGTACCTGAGCATGAAATCCCACCAATCCCTGAGCCTGCCCCAGAAACAATTTTCAGCAGAGCAGGACTGTAACACTTTCGCTGTGGAACTTTCTCCTGGTGGAGCAGAGTTGTTATACTCTGGGGAACTTGAGCAGAGCTGTAATGCTTGCCTGACTGGAGCAGAGCTGCCAGGATAACTTTCCATCAGAGCTCCAACACTTACAGTCATAACCGACATCTTCCTCTGAGGAGGTTCTGGTGTCCAGATCATCCCCACAGCATTGCTTTGTTGACCAATATCTCCCTCTACCAAGTCCCTGATACACAAAGTCTCTCCAGCCCTGGTCTAGTAACCAACAGAACCCTCACTCAGTCCCTCAGCCTTGTCCCTGGTAACTAACATCTCCATCCATCTAGTTCCTGGACAATATCATCTCCTACAATGTAGTCTGAGTTAACCAAAATCTCGGTCCACAGTATATCCCTACTAAGCAACCGGTTCAAGCATGTAGTCACCTGTAACTGTGATTTTCTTTCTCCTAGCCCCTGATACCATGCAACTTAAGGAGGCACCATTTATTCCAGTTTAGGTTTCTAGGAACTCATTCCATCACAGGGTAGAATGGAAGACTTGGCAGGAGATAGGACTGGAACTGGAGAGAAGATTGGAAGGCATGTTAGCAGAAGCAGCAGGAGACTTTACAACCCCGCTGTCATGCCCACTTGCGAAGCTGAGTGGGCAGCAAGTGGGGCGGGGCTATATAGCCTCAGGGCCGGGCCCCCAACGACTCATTTCCTCTAGAGAGCCGCCACTTCCTGGATGTTCTAAAAACCTCCGCAAACAGCGCCACCCAGTGTTCAAATATTGATAAGACAAAGAGAAAAGGGCTGCAGGCTCCAAACTCCCTACAAGAAGTGAAACCCTTTAAATCGTGCATATTTTATTGTGTAAGTTACAGTATAATAAAAACGTACTTGTGTAGCTAATATGTTAGGAATAGCAACAAAGGATTTTTTTTCAATGCGCCGAGATCAGTTTTTAAAATCCCTGGAGCCATCAAAGTTATCTGTCAAGTTGTTAAGCTCAGTGTGCACACTTCTGACACATGCTGTCAATTTACAGCCTTGGCTGGGTGGAATGTACACAGTTTCCATAATTATCTTACGAGCCTCCTGAGGCATTCACAATCAGGGTGAAAATAAAAGAATTTGTCATACTGACAACTAACAAGAAAACTACAACTTCATTTCCAAATTGCAATCGCCACTGCCTGTAATTTTATGCGTTCAGCAGGCAAATTCTTCCTACTCCTAGAAACTGTATACAGCACTCTGAGCCCTTTTATTGATGGTGTTTCTTATCTCTTTTACTTTGACTTACTTTTCTCTCCATGTCTCTTTGTGTCCAGTCTTTGTGCATGGCATATGTTACATGTTCCTGTACACATGTGTGCATGTTGGTTATCACACACATGCTGCACTGATGTCAGGCATCTTTTTTGGTCACTCTCCATCTTATTTTGCTGTTTTCATTTTTTGAGTCGCTTTGTTCTTTATTGGATTGAAAACTATCAATACAATAGTAATAGCTGTGACCTGACCTCAGGTGTTCTGAGTACATGTAGCATTTCTTAACACATATGAATACAAAAGCCTTTAAAAACGAACAAACAATGAAGCAAGAATACTGGACCACTTATTCACACTCCTATTCATTGTGCAACTTTTGGGAAGGGGTGGGCTGTAAAATGAAGCTGCAATTCATTTTCTGTACATGTAAAGTGGCTGCTAAACTATTTAATGTCCTTTCTACATGTTCCTTCCCTTGTTCAATGCGTGTTAGTTGAACTGTTCCATGAGTACTTCTTCATGTATCACCCTCACTGTGTTCTTTTCTTCCTGGATTCTCCGTTTTTCAAGTTCCCCTCAAATGTCTGCTCAAACTATTGAGACAGCCCAAAGGTGGGGGGTCTGCCTCTGAGAAGTTTTTTTCTAGCGGCCACAGACAGCACAGAACACAAAGAAATACTTTCTCCCTTCTGCTTTGGTGTGTGGAATGTTCACACACTCAACACGGGCTCCTTTAAGAAATGCTAGTCATGGCATTGATGGAGTCTAGGGTTGATCATTCATTGCATTGATGCTTCTCTTCTTGGGCATCACCTTAACTCCTTGATGTTTTCATTGCTGGTCCGATAGGACCACTCCACCATATTTTTTGATACAGGCTCTCTTTCTGAACCCAGAGCACATCTGTTTGACTATATTGGTTGGCCAATGAGCTTCAAAGATCTACAGGTCTCCCTCCTCCCTTCCTGTCAACACTGGGCTTATAGGTGGACATTGCTGTGCCTGGCTTCAGCATGGGTAAGTCCTTGAGTCCTCACACGTGCATGGCGGGCACTGTACCGACTGCCATCTCCCCAGCCTCTGTTTGTTTGTTTGTTCTTAATTGATAAAACATGCAGGTTTGTCTTTTACAAGGCGATGTCTATATGGAAGAATAGCTAAGTTGATTTACTGAACATATGAACTACCTCAGGCAGCTTTCATTGTTGGTGTGCGATAAGCACACGTACAACCTTCAGTACAAAAGCATATGATACAATATTATTAACCACTCACCAACCACCTCTCGACCTTTTCATCTCAGCTCAGACTGAATCCTTTGATCAATGACCCTGTGAAACCAGGCCTTGGTATACAAGATCACCATTCACCCAGATCCTAGTATCCAAGGTCCTGCTTTAACCCAGGACCTAGAAATCAATGTCCCACTCATTGGTAACCAACCTGTCCTGACACTCAGTACCTGGTACTGAAGATCTCCCCTGATCTACTATCAGGTAAACAAGACTCCTCACAAGTCCTTGACAACCAAGGTCATCCCTTCCATATCCAGTACCTGGCAACCAACCACTTGCCCCATCTGGTCCCTGGTAACTTCTCCCTCCACTCCTTGGTAAACAAAAATATCCCATGACCCATAACCTGGGTATTAATATTTCTTATCTAGGCCCTTGTGAACCACATCTTTCTCCAACAAGCCCTGACAAGCAACATCTCCACACACAGTCACTGGAAACCAGCACCTCCTACTGCCCAGTTTCTGACAACTAATGTATGCCAGCACCCTGTCTCTGCTAATGAGTCTTCATGTTCACCCAGTCCCCGCTAACCAGCATCTCTATCCACTGTCCCTTTATCCAACATCTTCCCTGATCCCATCCCTCCTATCCCACAGCTCCTTCAGACACCTTTGAAAACATCAGGTATCCAAAGTGCTCACATATTTCCCCCATTCAGTTTCCAAGTCATAGGTTCTCACAATCTCCTCAAAATTGATAGCTGCCTAGAGAAGCCCATTGAACTTGGGAGAGTCCTGTGTTTACAACTTCTTGCTCATTATGAAGAATGTCATGCAAGACACAAACAAACATACCAAGGGTGGTGTCTTGGTAGGTCCCAAGCAAAGGAACTTCTCCCGTGAGTTGGGATGTGCCACTGGCCAGTCCGTGAGTGTGCTCACCGACACAGAAACTCTCTGACCCTATTGATTAGGGGCTTTTCTGGAGATTTCATCACTTGAGTTGTTGTTGATGGGATATTAGGCTTGGTGATGAACAGCAGTCTCTGTTTCTCTGCTGTCTGAGGAGGTTGGGGCTAGAAGCTCCTATTATTCTCCCAAGCTTTCAGGTAAAGTGTTCCCATCTTGAAACAGTCCAGGCACCAGTCACCCAATTTGCATATCAAATCCAATTTTTCCACTCTGGAGAGGTCCAAGGGCTTGAAGACCTGTGTCCTAGGAACCCAGGAGACCAGATACTCATTTTTTATTGTTATCACAATACATGTTATGCCTTGGGTGTACTGACTGCTCTCCTGTGTCAGCTTTGTGCCCCATAACAGATTCTTGTGGTGACTGTTTTATAGGAAGAAGAGGGTTGCTTTGGTTCATGATTTTGTGGGCTTCCATTTGTGGGCAGTCAGCTTCCATTGCTTTGGGTCTGTGGAGAAACAGGAACATCCTGGAGGGAGTGTGTGCAGGAGCAAAACTACTCACCTCAAGGCCAGAACACAAGAGTAAAGGAGGGAGAAGCAAAGTCCCTGGGGCTGCCTTCCAGGGCGTCCCAGTGATCTGAGACTTGAAGACCTCTCCTGAGGCTGCACAACCTCCAAACATTGAGTGCCAAGCTCGGGACTAACCCTTAGCACATGTGCCTTTGGGGGCATGTTCTCTGGGCCAACTATCATATCTCCACTGCCTTTGATCCTAAGATCTGTAAGCAGTCACCAAGCTCGTCACAGGCTGGCATTACTAGGCAAACAGTTCTGCTTGGTGATTGGACGTGTGCATGCATAAAATCATGCTACTGTAAGAACCACGATGTAAAGATCTGCCTGATATTCAGAGCTCAGTTTCAAGGGTTTTGTTGTCTATCTCGTTTGAAAATTCTGTCAAGTTTTCCTGAAACAAAGGTTATTTTGCACTTATCTTGCAGTTTTATCTGTGGCCTCATGAACCCCAAATTTAACTGGAGTGCCGACAGTGTTTTTTTGCAGGTGCCCCTCCCTACATTCCTTTGCCTGCAGCTTGCTCTTTGGAAAGCTTTCTGTCTTGAACTCCAGAACACACTAGGAAGTTCCCAATTTTGCCTGGATTTGTCTTAATTAATTAGTAAGATCAGATGTGCTCAGATCTAAACAGTATGTGTTCTGCTATGAAATGTGCCTCTGAAACTGCAGGCTCGAAATAAAGAGACGTTGATGTTACACATTCACTTTTAGTAAACTTGGTCTCTAGCGGATTCTTCATTATTTGTGATTTATTTTTCCTCTGAAAAGTGGCCAAAATATCTGAAAAATGTGTTCAGAATACATCTTACACATTTGCTGATTTTTTTTAAATGTAACAATCCTTCACTTTGAAATGTAATGGTGTCTCTTTCTTTGGATCTTTATCATGATTTAGTATTTATGATTGTGATACTGATGCATATTGTAGAACTTCTGAGAAATAAAATATAAAGGAAAACTAATGTAAGTTACAATCCCAACACTGTAATGTTTTAATGTACTTTCTATGTCTTTAAAATTTTCTGCATTAAATCTAGTCAAATGGCCAGTGTTGTCTGGAGGATGTTAAAAACCATTCATTAAGTCTGGGCTGGCAAGATGGCTCAATAGATAAGGATGCTTGCTGCCAAACCTGCTGGCCCGTGTTTAATCCCTGGAATCTATAAGCTGTAAGGATGTAAGCAACAAATATAAGCCATCTGTAGTATATGTAGTATACCCATGTTAAATTTGTGTCTGCTAAAATTATCTGAGTTATAGAGAGAACATGTGAACTTGGGGGTTTCCATTGTCTGTTTGTGCCTTAGGAATATGCAAAGCAATTGTCCTAATGAAGTATGGTCTTAGTGTTGGGCAATGCCACAGGTTTAGTTGAAGCATCCCTCTAAGGTCTGTGTATTAAATGTTTGGTAAGCATCTTGTGCAGGTCCCAGGAGGTAGTAGAACCCATAGGAACTGAGGCCTAGTGGGTGGAAGTTAGATCATGGGGGGATCCCTTGAAGGGATATGGAGGCCCCGCCCCTTCCTGTCTCTCCTTAGCTTCCTGACTGGCTGCAGCGAGCTGACAGCTTCTTCCTGTATCCTGTGCTCCTGCCGCGCTGTGCTGCCTCACCACAGCTCCAAAAGCAGTGGGTCTCCTGACCACAGAACAAGACCTCCAGAACCGTGATCCAAAATAAATTCCCCCTCCTTGAAAATTGTTAGTCTCAGCTATCTTATAGAAGCAATAGAAACCCAACTTACACAGGCAAGTTTTTGTTAGTAAGTTCTCTGGCTTCCACAGAAGGTGGCCTCCCTCACCCACAGTGCCACCATTTCCTCAGACACAGGTCTTATTCAACACTAAATGAGCACTTCCCAAATACCCATTGGAAGAGTACATTCAGCTTTTTATCTCTACTATTTATCACCATTTTATCACATGTAATACTTATTTTAATATTATTTTGTTACATATATATCTCACGTGTTGACACAAAAATATAACTCTCACCTCCAAGGGGATAAGAGGCAGTTTATTCTGGTGCCAAACATGAGTGATCATCATCTGAAAACACAAATTTTTTTTAACGTGGTAACAATTTCACGAAATTTTATCATAACGGAACAAAGAGAACTGTTAATCAAGACACTTTCAAATATATTGGAAACATAAGGTAGCAGCAAAGTGAGGAATCTGTAATGTAGGTCTCAGATACCCTCTGAGGATGCCCTTAGCCTTTTGGTTGGTGAAAGTTATTGGTCTGTGAAGTTAATACATTTCTGGTAGTTATAAGATTATTAGGTTAGATACGGAGGTGGAGGGGAAATGGCTGTTAAGAGGGTAAAATATAGCCCAGGAAAAATTATCATTAAAATTTGTACCTAGAACATTTCAACCTCCTCATAATCACTAAATTCTAAACAGTTAGTTAGGTTTTGTGTGCTTTGAATGAGAATGGCCCCCATAGGCTTGTATGTTTGAATGCTTGGTCCACAGTTAGTGGAGCTGTCTGGGAAGGATTAGGAGGTGTGGTCTTGTTAGAGAAGGCATGTCACTGGGAGTGGGCTTTGATGTTTCAAAAGCCCTCACTAGCCCCAGTATTGCTCTCTCTGCCTGCTGCCTTCAGATCGGGATGCAAAGCTCTCAGCTATTGCTTCAGCACCATGCCTGTCTACCTCCTACCGTGATGATCATGGACTAACCCTCTGAAACTGTAAGCAAGCTTCCTGTTAAATGCTTTCTTTTCTAAGAGTTGTCTTGGTCATGGTCTCTTCACAACAATAAACAACTAAGACGGACTTGTCCTTGGTTCAGTACAAGGTGCATGATTTCTGGGACGGTTTGTTCACAGTTTTCCCTGTTGGCCAAGTATCACATTTTGTGCAGAAGAGGGGGGCATGTATCACTTATTAAATATTACTTATGTCCCATGTTTCTGGGAAAGGGGCTTCCTAGGATCTGATGTGGATGAGGCTGAGCAGGCAGGAACTCTGTTTTAGGGGTGAGGAAGAGCTATAAGGCTGTTAAGGAAGTAACTCCTGGATCATATAAAATTCTATTAGTTGTCATGATTCCAGTCTGATTTTTGTTGGTCCTTTGTATTAGACATAATATGAGACATACAATAGGAACTATATAAAATTAAAATAATCAAGAACATTATCTGGCTTAGTAAAGTCAGCAGATAAAGGAGACACATAATTTCACCAAGTACAAATTATGTTATTTCAAAACTATATTGAATATATATTTCTCTCTGTATTTATAGTTATTTGTATTTTATGACATATTTCATTTCATATTTGGATTATTTAAGGGAGACTATTATCTTTAATGCTTTTAATTTTAAGGTATTTTTTGGGGGGACCAGATTGATCTTATAGCTATAACCTCATGTGGAATGGCTAGCTCCAATTCTTTGGAATGCTTGGTCCTTAGCATAAAATTATTATAATTCTTATTTGTTGATACTAACTTAACTCTTGGAAGTAGAAAGGGTGCCACTTTATAAATTTATCAGGGTAAATTAAGGTGATAAGGGTACATACCTGTGATAAAACATTACCAGGAAAGACAGAACTAAAAATTTATTGGGCACAGCACATCAAGGAAAAGATGCAAGTCATCTGGACTCCATGAAGTGGTGGATACCTGGCACTGTGATGGTGATGGCTGCTACTGACCCAGTGTGCATGTTGAGGATCCATGGGAGAGGACTACACACTGCCCTCTGGTCTTCAGCTCAGCTCCATCTCACTGTCTATGTGGTCCATTCAGCTGTTGTCTGTTTGTCCTCCTGTTTGTCCATCTGAACTGCTGTCCTTTAGCCTCTGTAGTTGGACTCAGGTGTGCGCTTCCCTCTCAAACCTGTGACCTGCAGTGGCTTCCTCCCTGCAAACTCAGCTCCACTCTTTTCCCAGCTTTGACTTCTCATTCTTTTTTGAAACTCCTGCTTTTTAAAACTCTTTGTACTCATTCTGTAACACACACACACACACACACACACACACACACACACACACACACACACAGACACACACACACAAGCATGCACACACATATACACATGTGTGATGTGTTATGCAAGATGCTGAGAGTTAATATTAGTAATTAAGATTAGAACAGAAGGACCTGTATTTGCCCCAGCCACCATCACCATGAGAGAGGGGCTATTTGGCAAAAAGCTGCCATTGCTACTACCATTCCTTACGAATTGGTGCTGTTCAGTACATTCTGACATTAAGAAAGATGCAAGTGTGTTCACCTATGTTTCTGACACAAGCACATTCAAACAACTTCAGTTTTGTCCAAAATGCTACAAACAAATGTTCAAGCTTATGAGTCTGTTGGGGACATTTGACATCATGTAATGTATAATTCTTTGGTTTTCTTAAAGAAGGCAGTGATTTTAATGTCTGGTTTCTAGGATTTACTCAGAGCTAAACGCTCCCTTGAACTTGTATCATAAAGAAAGCAGTCTGGGGATGATCAAGCAGGTGTTTGATCATGGATTCTTTTGATGTAAGTAGACTATGGTCCAGACATTGTCAAGAGATGGTAGAGCTACTGTGTGGCTGGAAAAGACCTGTTTGTTTGTGTGGAGCTTGTTTTCTATTGGAGGGATCTGAAAGACAAAGTGAAACAAAATAAAAAAAAACCCCTACTTCTATTAAGTGTTGTGCAGAGGACAAAATTATCTGATGTGATGGCTATCCTTGGTTGTTAACTTGACTATACCTGGAATGAACTACAATCCAGAAATGGAGGGCACACTGGTGAGAGATTGTTTGTTTGGTTTGAAGTGGGTGGATCCAGTTTTAGTCCACACCTTTGAAGTAGGAAGACACACCTCTGATCCAGATTGAGGAGCAAAGACACATCTTTTATCTGGGCTACACCTTCTGCTGGAAGCTTATATAAGGACATGAAAGAAGGAAGGTCTTACTCTTTGCCTGCTTGCTCTCTCTTGCTAGCAAGTCCATTCCTTCACTGGCATTAGAGCCTGCTTCTTCAGGATTCCAGTGTATACAGAAGACCAGCTGAGACATCCAGCTTTGTAGGACTGATTCTACAGTTTGAGAAACTACTAGATTCTTGGACTTTCTACTCACATCTAGCCATTGTTGGATTAGTTGGACTGCAGCCTGTAAGTCCTTTATACATATGTGTGTGTGTGTGTGTGTGTGTGTGTGTGTGTGTGTGTGTGTGTGTACTATAGAAGCTCCATGAAGTATATACATCTGTGAAAAGAATTTAAATGGGGGAGATAGTGACCCAACTAGGTATTTTATGCCACCCACTAAAACATAGAGTGCCAGGAATAGGTTACATCTCGTTGAGTAATTGACCAGAGGGGTCCCATGAAACCCACCCCCAAACATCACAGGATATTTCCAAGGCTATTGGTTGCTCTCCACAACCTGATTGTAAATCCCTGTTGTTGAAGACATTGCTTAGTTATGTCCTTGAACATGGAGAAATTGACCTGGTGCCCAACTCTGCTTCATCCCTGTTGGGATTATAAAGATCCTTGTGCCCATCTCCAGGGAAACCAGGGATGTTAAGCACTCAGGACTGTCTTCTCAAAGGAAAGGACATAAAATTCGTTTTTTCATCCAGAAGGCTGGGAATTGGAAGTGATTAATAGCCCAGTGATCTGCATTATCTGAAGGGCAAGGCCATATCAAGCTCCCACAACCAGGACTGGTGATGATTAACAGCCCAAATGATCTCTATACCATCTACATGACCAAAACCAGATTCTTCCTTAGGGCCTTAAGCTAATATGGGTAGCCTATTTCTAGAACTCATCTTGCTGGAAGAAATCACATGTACTTTGAGCTGAATTTTGACATAATTATGCCTCCTTGAGCATTGGGAATTGTATTATACCAGGAAACTTTTTTTTCCAAATTATACTGTGTTCAAATATGCTAGCAATAAACCACTTGGCCTCAGAATCCCGAAGTTTGATTCATCCTGGCTGACAAAATTGGACTGAACTGAATTTTCATTCTCATCTCTTTGTGGTTCATTTCCCTGCCTGCCATGATGCTTGCAGG